>NW_028262336.1:74700000-74852500 GCF_047370975.1 Nipponia nippon | reverse complement strand
CGACCCTCTGGTGTATCAGCCTCTCCTCTCAGTTCTGTATCATCCGCAAACTTGCTGAGGGTGCACTCTGCCCCATCATCCAGATCATTAACGAAGATGTCGGACAATTTTGGAGCCAGTGTTGACCCCAGGTGTACACCGCTAGTTACTGGCTTCTAGTTACCTCAAGCAACTAATCACAACCCTAATCTCCTAGACTACTTCCCCCTCCAGCTGAGCGAGCTGCAAGACAGGCACCATTCTTACGTTCTGATTACTCATCTCATGCCCCCAGTAGCGACCAGCCCTATCTCTTCCCACTAAAATGCATTGCCAGTCAAACAATTAACAGGGCGGGCATCTGACTTTCATTACGGGCATCGGAGTTGACACATTGTTGAGATAAAAGAGGGGTAGGGTCTGGGCTACACTGTATTATTGAAAAAACAGCATCAGTTCATGCTTGCAAGAATGTCATAACAGCCGTAAGTCAGACAAATCAAGCTTAAGCTTGCTGTCAGCGAACACTGACGGGGCTGGCAACAGCATACGCTGCTTGAGCGTAGACGATGTGCCACAGAATTTTGCAAGCAGTAATTAGTACACTTGTCAACAACTGTCCATAGATCCTCCCAGATTAAAACAAGGAAATACACTTATGGGAATGGTGCAGCGGTTTGAAAGGACGGGCTTTAACAAAATAGTGCTTTCATGTTCCAGAACCTGAATAATTCATTTAAATCATCTCCCAAAATGTATGAAGAAAAGCTCTGCCCATGAGCAAAATCTGGCAGGTTTAGGTTTCTCTGAAGCAAATTTGTCTAACTAGATACTCACAACAGAATTAAAAAGTATGACAGCCCAGTGCAAGTCCCAAAACATCAATAAAGTTTGGGTCAGGCAGTGGGAGAACGGAAGATGTAAGTCTTAAAACTGACTTCTATTCATGAAGCGTTACCTTTGTGAAGTAAAATATCAGGCCAGTTGTCTTGCAGTGAAAGATTATCCAAACATTTCTTAGTTTGAGCAAGGAAGTAGAATACTGGTCATGAACTAGTCATTTATTTTAAGAATACAGTTAAAAGTATTAAAGTAAAATATTAAAGTATCCTTTTCCAATATTATTGTTATGGCAGGAAAAGGACAAAGAACAAACCTTAAGAAGTACATTTTTCCTTTGCCAGCATTATCAGCAACAAATGTTGACACTATTTAATTTTAAAACAAATACTAGTGTTTGCTTCCAAGTCCAAAACAAAAAGCTCTATGAAGTTTTGGAGAAGGGAAAACTAAAAGGGAAGGGGGAAATAAAATTCAACCAAAAAAAAGATATCCTGAAAGCCAAATTAATCTGTAACTCTATCTGCCAAGTGTGCAAGTAACCATTAGAAACTGATGCAGTAATAAAGAAGTGTGAAGCAATTAGCAACAGGGATGCTCAGGAAAATCTAAGGCTGCACATGGAGAGGAAGGGGAAGGGAAAGTAGCACAGTAATGCAATTAATAATCTTCTTTCTATTTTGGGGGGGAGAAGAAAAGCAATTGCCAATTTATCCATTGAATATTTTGCTATGGCAACAGTATATTCACAACATGGAAAAAGCAAGGTATATAACAAACTAGTCAAAGTGCAACTTAGTAAATCTGTAATATGGATAGCAGTCTAGCAAAGCCAACTACTCAGATAGGGTCATGGCCAAATTAAGCCAATGGCATCTGAATTAAACGCGTTGTGCTTGTACATCGTGCTAGGGAAATCCATTAGATGATCACAGAGGATGTCACAAACATGCAAACACACAAGATTCCCTATTTATTCAGTGCACAAGAAAGACAATAGTCACTAAACAAGCATCTGTATGATGTGTCGCCTTAAGCCTTCTTTGCTCTACTCTCTACTCGTTCTGAATACAGTCAGACTGACAAGTTTCTTCATGTGCATTTTCTATGGCACTTATCACTAGAGTACAAGGAGTTCACAAACATCTGCTTTTCTCAAAACACTTAGAAGATAATTGGGCAGTTTCAACCAATTCCCAGATGGTGAATAAAAGTATGTGGATCTTAAGGTAAAATATAGCCACTGACCCCAATTATGCAATAGGAACCTAAAGCTTAGTCTTTCAGAGGATGTAGCACTATCACCTTTCCCTTCCAGGCAAGCAGCCATTGATTTCAGGGCTGAACAGTTTCTCCCTGTCATACCCAAGGGCCTCGAGACAGGTACCTAGAAAACCAAGACGACATGTGCAAGAGTGTGTCTGAAAAGCCTGGATAAAAGTTTTGCTGAGCACTACGTGGTATCTCTGAGGCAGTACTAGGGACAGAATCAGATTCAGAGCTGTTTGAAAGACATCAGAGAGACTAGTTTCCCAAAGACAAGCTATGATAGCAGAATGTGAAGGCTTTACAACAGTACATTGTTTAAGCTTAATGGTTTTGATTGAAGCCAGGCAGAAAGGCAGACCATATGCCTGCCTAACAAACCGAACAGGCAGCCTTGTTTCCCGCCATGCCACAGGCAAGAAAGCAGGCTGTCTCACTGGCTGTGAGCCCAGCTTGTCACTCTCCAGTGGCCTGACTCATCATCCTGCTGACATATCCACTGGAGAATAGTTTCTCATCCTTCTGCAATACAGACATATCAGCCTGTTCTTGTTCAGCTGCAGAACAGAAATGCCAATGCTGCAGAACCAAGCTGTAAGTAATTTTGCTATTTTGATCTGGTCATCAGCATATAATACCAACAATCTTCCTCGGATGCTCTTCCTATTTGTTCCTGTGACCCCACTAGCCGTCTCTATTTCCCACATATCTTCAACTACCTGTGTCAATTTTCTACATGCCATAGTTTCTATTAACTGACTTATTCATTCTCCTCAAGTTATGGTGCAATTCAGGTGGCTAAGCAGACGTGCCTTCTCCCATTTTAGACATGGTAGGGTATTCCACTCGGCCACAAGCTACCACTCCAGAAGGTTTCAGGTCTTCCATTAATTGCGTCGTATCTGCCCGTCCCATGCTGACGTATCTGGTGCCTTATAAATGACATTAGGCACCTATGTTTAGGCAACTGAATCTCGGCCTTACCGTCTTCACTGCTGAATCGGTCTGGGTTTTAAGCTGGAGTCCTCTCTGTCTTTGACTGCCACATTAAGGTTATTTTGGCCAATATGATTCTTCCTAAAGAGCTCTTCATTTCCATTCACATTTTTCTATCTGAATGTCACACACACACGTACATGCACACACACACAATGTTTCTGTTAACTTTCATCGTTTATTTCTTTTGATGTTTGGATGTTTAATTATTTGCTTTACACAAAACTATGTTACAGTCATTTATCCATAGCAAATAGTTTCTATTGATTATCTGCTATGATAAGATTCAAAACAGTTACTTTCTATTAAATTAAATATTCGTTGCAATAGAAAAGTATCAGAAAAAGTTTTACTAAAAGTTAAAATTGGCACACCTACCACCTGTTCAGTTCCTCCTAACAATTTCATCTCTGCACTTCATGCACAGATACTTAGCGAGTGATACTTCTGTAGGATGATTTGATGAGCTTACAGCAGGCCTTCAGCAGCAGCTCCCTGTGCTATTAGTGAAAACACCGATTCATGTGTATTTACAATATTGCTGTCCTGAGCTACATAGCCCTCTCTTATCCATTCCTAAGCAGCTAAGAGCTTATTTCACTGTTCCAGTCTCACCAGGTAACAGACATTAAATTTTCTGCTTCTATTCATTACAGTTTCAAGTCTTCCGTTTTTTAACCCACGTTTCTAATATTGATAATACAGCTTCTGAAGAGCAAAGTCTTTCTTTACGTTTTCTATCAACTGATGCATTGTGGAAAATCTTGCACTTTATTTGCCTTCTTCCTATCCTGACCTCTTGCTTTTCTAGCTTAATACTAGCCAGCACAGCCCAGGATAATCTCCAAGCAACGGTGAATTACAGTAACAGAAAAATTAAATTGAACTAGTTTCAGGGCAAGGGTGAGTCAGCAAATAGAAAACAAACTTCTGTGAGTATTGTGCAGACTGTGACTGATGGCCTAGGGAAATAAAGACTTCCCATTCCTGACATTTAAAAAACAGATTAGATTAATCTTTGTCATGATGTTTGATCAACACAGGCAACCTGGTCCAAGGGTAGGAAGTGGATTAGCTGACATCCTGACATGCGTGTTTTCTGTGAATGCCAGTGTCCGTGGACTCATTTGACTGGGCAAGATTCCCAGGGTGTTGCTATGACTTCCACACAACAGAGGGGAAAATTATTTTTAAAAAATTCTTCTCAGAGCCTGGACGTGAATGGTAGATCTCCACTTCAGTTCATCTAAGTCTGGTTTCAGCGACGTTGTGCTCTCACTGTACGGATGAGGATCTTAGGCATAAGAGTTTTGTATGAATTTTTTAAAGCAACATTTAGGACATACAACACTGAGAAAAGCAAAATTCAAGTGGCTTCAGTAAGAAAGCTCTGTTTTCAAAAGTGACTAAGAAGACATATAATAAGCTAGCAGCAAACAACATGCTTCCACTCGAGCTAGTAAAACCTGTGCTTCTTTCAATGCTTTTCTTGATTACAGCATTCCCATGCACTTCCCACATTTATTTACATGAACATTGTTTCCATTGCGTGATCTCTTGCATTTGGTGTCAACCTAAATAGGCAAGAGGGAGAGGAGAGAGATCAAAAGTGGAAGCATTTATGTTCTCCCTTGCCTAAGGAGTAAAGAAGGAAAAAGCAATGGTGAGCACTCACGGCATTTACAAGCCACACAGCAAATCAATCAGCAGGTCCACCATTATGGCCCAGATGTTTCTGGTTGGTCCTGAAGCGACTCTGCTTCCATGCTAAAATCAGAAAAATAGACATTGTACAGATGGTCAAACAAAACTCCTTTCTTTCGAGAAGAATTCCTTTCCCTCTAGTAATAACACAAATAATCAACAAGGTCAAGAAGAAAAGGCACGTAAGTCACTTTGCAGAATGAAACTTCACCATCAAGATCATCTGGATCCTGATCGTATTTCATTTGGCATTGCCAGACTTAAACTTAAGAAAGTTATTTTTGGCGATAGTAAGGGGAAAGAAGACAACACAGATAAATTCATACGTTACTAAATAGATCTGAGTTTTTTCCTTCTGTAACATAAAGCCACAGAAAAGCTTGCTTAAATTGAGTGGCACAGTGTGGCTTTTGCCCAACTGGGGGTTACCAACTATGATGGGATGTTGGACATAATTAAAATAATTTCTTTTGTTCCAAGACAGTACTTCTGACCTCAAAATAGAAACTGCAGATGGTGCAACCAGAGGCCTTCAGTCTATATACTTTATTCAAATAACAATGAACCTAAAAAGTATGATATCTGTTTTTTCACTTTTTCTGAGATGCTTTACTTTGATAGTATTTGCTGCCATCACCGGACTAAGCAAAAGCCTAATGTCATCCAGCATCCTGGATGAAGATGGAAAAACCCTAGAATACTGCTAGGTCCAATAGTATTTAGAGGTCACAAAATTAAATGCTCATGTAGGTTTTAACAGCAAATGGAACACACTCACACTGCACACTGATAATTTCATTTCTACCTTTAATAAGAACCTCACAATGCAAAGTCAAATACAACTGTGTGTGCATACACTGTTAGCTTCAGATACAGGCACAGAAGATGACCAGCTATTATAGCAAGATGCTAAGGGCAGGAAAATGAAAAAAAAAAAAAAAAGGCTCAGTGTCTGACAATTATTATTCATTTTTCTGCTGAGACAGGAGAGGATGGTTTACTCGGTTCTCAATACTTTACTGAAAAGCTAGTGACAGATGGGAAGGGGAAAAGGTAATTCTGTCCAAACAGAAATAAACTAAGGCCAGCAGTGTTGATAGGTCAGGGGATGAGAACAGAGCCAATTAGTCACATGTAAAAACATAAGCCATGTTCAAAATATGTCATATCTGACCTGGATATGAGGCACTTACCATCAAGTATAGACAGTCAAATCAGAACACAAACAATGTTAAACGACTGCAAACATAGTTACTCTCAGCCTTGGCCAACGCAGTCTGACAATACTGTTATCACTCGACCTTCCTTAGCTCTCAGCTGCCTCACCAGAGTCTAGCACTTGTAGGTCCATGGACTGGATTTTTGGCTGGGTCACACAGAATTTCCACCTTTTCTGGAGCACCCAGAGTTTGAGAAGAAACAGAAGTTTCTCTGACACTTCTGGGCACAGCTCTCAGCAGAGCACCAGTTACCTGCCAGTGCAGAGCTCCCAAAAGGCAATTTTTTTTGTCCACATTTCCTTGGCCCACATATCCCCCTCATCTAACCACATACCGCTGGGCAAGGCTCTTCTTCCTTAATTCTTTCTTGGCAGCCTGACACCAATCTTGGGTATTGCAAGCCAGGATGGACTAGATACGAAGAACACAGGAAGCTTTTTCTGAATTGCATGCATTTTGTGAGTCAGAATTTACATTATAAGATTTGTAATGTAATTATTGTACTATATTTGTGCTACATTCTTTATCTATTTGGTTTACTTTAAAATTATAAATTTAAGCCCAAATACTACAAAAGTCTACACATATTGATTCACAGTCACCAAGGGTATTTACATACCCAATGTTTTACTGTGCATAGATTCTTACAACATCTTAATCACTGTTGCACCTGGGTATCTTCTAGCAACACGTTAAGTACCATGACTAACACGTGTCAAGCGTTGTTTATTCTTGCTCTCAGCCTGTTTTGGTTTAGTGCAACTTCAGGCTAATATGCCCACAGCTGTGTTTAGGTTAGAGAAAAAAAGATTGAAGCAGTACATATTGCTGTTAGAGCAGAAGGCAACAAGGCCTTCCTTAGTGCTCCCATGCCATGACTATTTGTTTCTTAGCCTCAGACAAACCAAGGTGGAAAATTTTGTCTCCTACACAGAGAGGCTTGCTCTTACAGAGGGCCATTCTACTTCCTCTGTGGTGGGAAGATGTTTACCTTGGTTATTCAGGCATTTGTTTAGATCTCTGAGAACAAGCAACAGTGCACTGGCAGGGCAAAAATTGAGATCTTGCATTTAGCCATAGTTTATGGAAGGCAAAGCAGAGAACAGACCACAGATATGTGTTTATAGTTCTCTGTATTACCGTGGGGATGTGCACCTTGTATTCTGGGTATTTCCTATGGGCTGAGGGCTTCATGTTGAAGTGCACGGAGTGGGTGTAGTCCAGAGGGAACAGGCAGGTGGGTAATTATAAAAAAAGAGAGAAGAATGCCATGGCTTCAGATGCGTCACACCAAACTGAGTCACAGCCTCCTATTCTATGGGAGATAAGAGAAAGAGGTATTCGCATTTGCTAAGATGCAAAAGGTTAGCATTGGTGAGACATGTGGGAGCACTCCCATGCCGTGACTTGAACTGGCCAGATGTAAACTCATGCCTATGCACCTTCTGCTCTTGCTCTTAAGTTGCGAAGCATTCCTGGGAATCCTGTGGCCATGTTTGCATTCCTTACGTTTTAATTTTTTTGTTTGTTAGTGCCCTCATCCTTGCCAAACATTTCTTACTTCTCTCCTCAAATTCTCTGCCTGCAGATTCATTCTGATGGCCTTTCAACCTTTAAACCCTGGGCCAGAAAGATATAAAAAGGCTGTGGATGTTTTCAGAAGAGGAGTGGTAATTCCAGGCACAGCACCAGGAGGAGAAGTAGCTATGAAGGTAGAAATGTCAGCATAAGAACAACAGCTGTGGCAGTAAGGACTGCTAGGTGAACCACAGAGAACAAGAACAGAAGAAAGGCTGGGAGCAAGTATTCTCCAAGGCTTGGGGAGGATGTGGGTCCAAACTGGTGCCAGAGAGAGAAGCAAGGAAAATGCAGTAGAAGGATAGAAGACTGAGCATGATAAAAATAAAAGAGAGGCGAGGTTAACCATGAAAGGGGGATAGGGAAGGAGGATGGTTGTGTCAGGTACTAAGATGACCAGCAGATGGTGAAGTGTGGAATAGCTGCCTTGTCCAACAAGCCAAGTATATGCATCAGGTCCCGACAACAACTGAAATTCAAGACGAAACTGACAGAGAGGAAACCCTTTTACAAATCCCCTCAGTTGTGACCAGGGGCAGGCAGGAACAGGTGGGATAAATTTGTGTGTATATTTATAGGCTCATACCGCTGTGCATGGGATAGCTTTAGGCTATATCAGTAGTCACATCTGCAGTTCTGTTTCTGTAACTAAATGCATTTCATACCGTTCAAAATACACTCCACAGCAGCAAACTGTTATACCATCATCCCTCTTGACACAGAAAGTTGGTGCCACCGTGTGTGCTCCTTTCTTCTCCGGATCATCCTCAGAGGAGAGGACCAGCCACCAGAGGGTTGCACAGAAGTACCACCCCTCTCTCTGGCAGTAACTAAAAGGAAACACAAAACCCTCCCACCTCCTGAGTGCAGGCAGCACCATGATTATCCTTTCCCAACAAGAGGCTCTGACTGAATTAGTTTTCCACAAACCTGCCATGCTGCTAACGATGTAGGTGGGATCTTTTCGAATCCTCCCTCCAACATGGCACCCGTGCTGATGGCTCTTCCTTCCCACTCTTCTCAAGAACAGAGGAAAATGGAGTGTAAAAAACCTCAGTGAACTGTCATTTTTCTACAAGGTAACCTTTATAATGCAGACTTTTCAGGAGGATTGGATAAATCACTGTCTTCATAGTTTGATGCTGAGTTCCTTGAGGACTGACTATCCTTTTCCTTCTTTAGTGGTCCAGTACTGGTATAGTGCTTCTACTTTGGGAGCAGGATTCCCAGGAGCTACATTATCACAGAAAAAGAATAAGAATAATCTTTCCAGCTTTTGTTCTACACATTAAATAATGACCCTTTGAAAGAGTCATTTAACCTGCCAAATTTTTAAAGATATTTTCCTTTAGTAATTTTAAAAGAATGGTATTTCCTTATAGGAAGGTCATTCTTTGAAGGAAGAAGGCCCACCCAGAATAAGACAACCATAGCATTAGCAATTTCTGCATTGGAACATTTGTGAGTAGGTGAACTGGGTAAGTGCTGCAGAGTTTCTATTCAGCAGGAGTGACTCAGTACACCCAGCTGTTTTGTTGGACACATGTGCACATAAATTAGAGTGAGAGGACCCAAATGGGTAAATAGGAGTAAATAGGACATTTGGAAATGAAAACAGAACTAGCATCCTACAGAGCTCCCAGTAGGCTACAAAGCCTGTTCCTATCCTTTTTATAACCCCTGCGAGTCCAAATATGAAATACATCATTAAGCATCCCTGCAGCTCTTACTTATTCAGAAAGATTTAAGCTGCTGGGAGTCCAGATCAGATATGAAGTGCCACATGTTGTCACTTCTATGTGAACTAGGTGACCTTTCAGATAATTTCTCTAAACGTGTGGCAACGTTACAAAAGAAACATGGAAATACAGTTCTCATCTGTGCCACAAGAAAAAAAAATCACACATCATCGCAATGATAATATAATATGGCCTAATTCCATAAATGCCTAACTGATATAAGCCTGTATTTTAGTTTCTGCTAATGCTGCCTTACAGTAGCCAGAAAACAAGTTTAGAGTTTTACTTTAAGCTGAGAACTATTACAGGTCATAAAGCAAAATGCTTAGGCTAAGCACATCCTTATCTCCCTAGTGGAACATGATGCTAAAAGCATCATTTACAAAGCATGTTTAGAGTGGACGTAATTTATACAAATGACAAGGAGCCAATACAGAGGGCAGAAAAGTCCATGTTCTTTAGTAGATTGCAACTTAAAAAAAACCCACACCTAAATTTGGTCGCAGCTGAACAAGTAGAGAAGAAAGCAGAGAGAGACCTACCCTACGTTCCTACAGCGAAGAAGAAATCTGAAGTAGCAGGGGCTCCCAAGTTTGTGGCTTGACCAGTGAACTATCACAGCTCCCAACACTTGTATAGGGAAATTTTAGCTGCCACGACAACCATTTTTTTCCTGGTTGACTGCACTGTGATAAATATTCAATTAAACCCTTTTTGTTTATGTCTCTAATCTAAAAGGTTTCTTTAGTGAAACAGTCAATTTAAAGGTTTTGCTACCTACTCATACAACAACTAGCACAGTTCAGCCCTTGCTTGGAGGAATGGCAGTACAATTAAATAATAATAAATGACAGAAGATCGAGAGTCAAAGCAGTAAGGGAAGTGGAAAAAGGATGCTCCTTTGGTGGTTAGATGGATGGATGAACCTATGTGAATGATACTTTTATTTTATTATTTGATGGTAATTTCACAGAAAAGGTTAATTTCAGGTTGAAGAAAGCTTTTTATTCAGCCTATGAATCTGAGCACTTTACATTTTTAACTTTAAAAGAAATTCCAGACTGAACAAGTAATTTTGAATAGAAGAATCAAAACATTTTATTTAACATAAAAATAATATTTTTCTTTTCTTTTGCTGTTATTCTCAATTTGGATTTTTTTGACACAATTCAGTGAATTCAGAACAAATTGTCTTGCCAGAATTGCTTTTTTTCCATAAAAGACTACTGAATATTTTGCAATGCATTTCAAGAAATCTATGATTCGAGGAAGCTTCAGAGAATTATTTTTTTATTTTATTTTATTTTTCTATTTGACATATCTTAATCCCTGTATATCCCCTTCCCTGTCTTTCTTTTCATGCTGACTCAGCAGTAGAGATAGTGCTCCTCTACCTATCCCCACTAAAAAATTAAGTTTAGAATTTGTCAGACCCGAAACTTTTAATTTAGATTTTGTTAGGCCTGAAGCAATCTCTCACTGCATTTCATTTCTCTCAGCCCACATTTAAATTTATCACTAGTTGGCTTTTTATCAACATCCCCTTTCCGTGACTAGCAAGCATCGTTTCTCGGCTCCTCTAGCACTACAGGTTCATGTGTTCTTTTTAAACTGACTCCAAACCAACGTTTCTAAAACTTGTGGTACATGGAGCACGTGTTTTTTTTGGAATTAAAATTGGATGGCACATGGCAGATATCCCTAATTTACCCTGCTGGGTCCTGCCCCTCAGCTCCGAGGGCCACTAGCTCTTGCCAGGCTCACGCCCCTTCTTGCACAAAACTTTCGGAGAATTTCTGCCCTAAGGAGGACCACAAGCAAAACAGATGGACTCTGAGCAACCATGAAGAAAACAGAAGGTAAAATGTCGAACAGGATGATGGCTTTTCAAACCAAAAATGTTATATTTATTACCAGATATAGCCATTATATGGTTTAAAGGCTTCTACTCTTCTGATCCTATAAAAGAGCATTTTTATCTTCTAGAATCAGTGCATTTACAGGCTGAGGATGCAAGTAACTGAAGACTTAACTGAAGCAATATATAATGTAATTCAACCCTCCTGGTTTCATTTATGTTTCTTATTTGTTACTGGGACATAAAGCTTTGATATTTTACAAAGGGTACTCAGAATAGAATTTTTCTAATGAATGTGGTAGTGGCAAGATTTTTTTCATACTTTTTAATACTTGCTTTTTTACTGTGCACTGTCAAACTTTCTATTTTTCTTTCCCTTAAGAAAGTTTTTTTCTTTCCCTTTATCTTTTTAAAATTTGGCACAGTATTGGGGTTTTTCCTTTCTTTTGTTTCTTTGAAAGTCAGAGGTCTGCTTTGTTCATGTTCTTTCACGTAAAAGGCATTATCAATAACATCTGCACAGGCACTGGAATAATTAACCTTTTCATTTTTATTATAAGCAGATTTTTACGATTACATAGATGCATTTCTATATTAGTCAGAGGATGCAATCAAGATCGAAAGCATGCACTGCACATATTCTTGCAGAGACATAGACACAGCCACTTCCATAAACAGCTACACACAACTGTCTCCATCCAGTTGGTCTCCTCTCCTGCCCAGAAACAGATCTGACATATGAAAGATCACAGGAGACAAAAAAAAATCTTAAATATTCAAACACGAATGCCTTTTTTTTGAAACTTACAAAGAAATAAGAAGCCACTTATCCCTGCTATGCCCTCATGTAGAACTTTATTACCAACTGCCCAGTTTTAATGGGTACCGCAACATCCATGGGGATGTGCTTTAAAAGAACAGTTTCTCCCTAGGTATGCCATCTTGAACATTAAACGCACACTTCAGGCACGAGTGCTTTAGCTGTAGCATGAAAGATGAGCAGCACCAATAGCATCTCCAACAACCATTTTAAAAAAGGAAGCGCTACTCAATTAGGCAGTTTTACCTAGGAGGGCACTGTGTACGCTGCAGAGCTCTCACAGTGACGGGCCCCAAAGGTGGAGCATCATACCTGCACCACACACTCCCCTTGTGCTCCATATACCCCCGCTGACCATGTCACACAGCTGCCTCATGCCTTCATCCATCAGGGTCTAATAGCAAAAGGGGAGGTAAAAATCAAGAACCAGCCCTGCAGGCTAACAGCTTTCCATATTGTCCCCCAGGGTTTTCCTGGGGTACACCTGGCAGCCCTGCGGGGGTCACTGACCTGAACCCATTCCCACAGGCCCAGCCTGCCCCAATGCTGGCGTGGGGCAGGACCTTTCTGCCTCCTCACCCTATCCCACAGCGAGCCATGTGCTTCCCTCCATCCCTGGCTTTTGGCAGGACGCCTGGATGCCCCCCGCTTTTTGGGTGCTCCAGATTCAGAAGAGCTGAGACTACGGGAGGGCAGAGGGCACATCCTTTTGGGGGACATAGGCGAAGCCTATCTGCAACAAGACGAGTTTGCAACCCAGCAAAAACCAGTTACCATCGCTGATATGCAGGATAGATCATTTTCATTCTGCTCACAAAGGCCACGGGCAAATGTAGACCCTTACAACCAGCACCCAAGAATGGCAATCCCGTGCTCCCTGTGGGCTTCCCAAGGCAGTGTAAGATGGGGACTGTCACTCTCAGACCACCATAGAAAACTC
Source organism: Nipponia nippon (assembly GCF_047370975.1). Lineage (NCBI taxonomy): Eukaryota > Metazoa > Chordata > Aves > Pelecaniformes > Threskiornithidae > Nipponia > Nipponia nippon. The sequence goes on along the minus strand of NW_028262336.1, from coordinate 74,839,560 downwards.
AGAAATTTGGCATTGGATAGTGGGCCTTCACTGCCAGGGGTCTGAAAGACTCCACAACATCAGATGAACCTTTCCTGGCTATACCTTTCACAGAAGACTCCTGAATTAAATGTGCATTTTGCCTATAGCTTTTAGCTCCAGCCAACTCAGCCCAGGCAACTCAGCCAGCTAATGTGGTTAGAACAACACACAACTATCTAACGAGAAAGTCCCAAGGATAAAACAAGATATCTAAGCTCCCTGCAGCACCTCGAGGCCCGTTCCTGTTTTTCTCCCTCATTTCAGAGGGAGCTCGCAGTCTCTTGCAGGCACAACCCCCTGCCAAAACCAGGCTCTGGTATTCTTCCAGAACAAACCCATGAAGATTTTTTTCTCAGACAGGGGAGAGCTAAGTTTGTTTTCTGTCAGAGATGGTGCCTTTCCACATTGCCAGCTCTGGCAGGCTGCGTGCATTTCTAAGAGTCCTGGAAAGTATTTTTCCCTCCCTCAGAGCAAGCGGGCTAGACTGCGGGGGTGGCTGCATCTCTGCAGAGGAGTGGTGGGACGTCCAGCCAACACTGAAAGCCTTGTTTGCTAATGCTGTTCTTCTGGGGATGCCTTTGACAGAGCAACACCACTTCTGTACTAGTAAACTAAGCAGTGTCAGGGCACAATTTTAGGCTAAGTGACACGGAATACACTGAGTGGTGTTTCCTTCTTATGCATCCAATCTAGCCAGAAGCTAGGTAGGAGTAAGACAGCTAGTGAGTGGGTCATCTTGTGCCACCTTGTCTCTCTGAAGTGTGTTACCGCTGCCGTTTTTGGAGCAGATGAGGGCAGAGCCAAGCTTTGAGGCCTCTGAGATGCAGGCTGGTTAGAGGTGGATGGGAAGAGACAGCAAAGACCATGAAGTATGGGGAATGTTTGACGTCTTCTCTCTCATGTGTTTCTGTGTACCACCTTTTGACAATTTTGGTGCCTACTGTGGTGCCTATGCTGAGCCATTTGCTACTGCCTGAAAAAATAAGGGAAGGGGGACCATGTCCAGGCAAACACAAGACCTGAGAACGTGATGTTGTTGTTTGTTACATTAAAAGTGGTGTCAGCCTCACAGCAGCGGCTAACACACACCAACTAGCTGGTGATCAGCATGAGGTCATTGCTCAGCTCTGCTTCATGAACTGGATAATTTTGTTTTCTGTTTTATCTGCTGTTGCTTGTGACATTAATATGGTCATAATAAGCTTAAGTCTTCCTGTTGCATTTGGTTGTACAGGACCTTGGCCTTGAAGGCGTTCCCGGGAGCACTGTAATAGGACAGCGGCCCCTGAATTTGAGACTGACAGGGGTATGTAGGTGCCTGGGCCCTACGTTAATTTAGATGATGTAAGGTAGGTATCTGCATGACTAAGTCTGTGGGCTTTGCAAACATGAACAATGATCGATGATACTTGCACATTAAGGCAATCCACTTGATTTCACTGCAAAGCAATTGCAAAAAAAAATCAATTTGCTCTTTCAGGATTAGGATCTTAGTACATATCCTCGTGAGTGACTACAGGACACTTTGTGAGATGCAATAAACTTCTTAAGTACTATTACGTTATCCTCCGCAGGTCCAATCTGTGGCACATTTGTAGCATGCCTGAATTGAGTCCATTAGAGACTTTTCAACAAAATCACTGTAACAGAGTTTTAAAGAAGAACTGGGCTTTTCAAAGGCATTGATTTGTTTGCATTTTAAATAGAGAGTAGTAGTACTACGTATCAATTTAAAACACTCCATCCATTTGACACTGCGCAGAAAGCATGAGATAGAGACTTCAAAGTAGACATCGTCTACATGAACCCCAAGCCTGAGTTTCCAAATACAGGTCAGGTCAAACATCTTAGCAAATGTGTTGGTTTTGCTCCATCTGAACCCTGAGGTAATCAAAAGATTTAAGACTGTCTCCCGAGGAAGGTAAAAGCTCTGCTCCTATTCAAACTATTCAAGAAACAGGGGAACTGATAGACCTGCTGTTCCTTTTTTGCAGCAAAGAATGGGACTTCTGTTACTTTGAAACACTTGGAAATTAGATTAAAAGATTTTGCAGATGATCCAGTCATTAGAGATGCAGGAATTTTTAATTTGTAAAACTGGCCTAGTGACAATGACTCCCTCAAGATCTTGGTAGAAAGAAGCAGTTCCAGCAGCATGGCCACACTGTAAGCACCTTTTGGAAGCTGAAGGATACAGAGGCACTGAAGCGTTGCCACAGGAGAAAGAGCCCAAATCTGCACCCAGAAAGTGAACCCTGCACAGATTGCTTCTGCACTGTATGGCAGGAGGTATTGATTTCCTCGCTCATGTGGAAATTATAAAGATGTTGTGTCATTTTTGCTTTAATATACCCTGAAGAATCTCAAAAAGTTTTGCACACTGCAGAAGGAGTTTGTGTCCCACTAAGTGCTGATATCAATTATGAGAGGAGAACAAACCAGATGGAAGCTTTTCTGCTTTACTGATTCTGAGGGATAAAGATAACACAAGCCTAGACTCTCTACATCAGCCTGTGTTTAGATGGCTCTTCACACCAAAATTATTTCAGCTTTTTATCCTGTTACACTGGATAAAATAAAATATACAAGATGAGATGATGTTAGGTGTCTCCCTATCTGACTACATTCCTTACTTGCTAGGCCCCAGCGTGAGTTCTGATATCTTTTCTGAAATCATGAACCTTGCATTGGCAGCTGTGTGGCTGCCTAGGGCAGCAGCTGAAGTGTGTCACCATCCCACTTGCTCCGTAATCCACTGGTCACGCAGTCTGCAGGATTCACCTAGGAGCTGGGGGTTTGGACTTACACAAGTTGAGGAATGGGACTTCCACTTCTTTGCTGACTGCTTTAATTAATATATTATTATTTTTCAGAACTGATTGTTGCCTTTTTCCATTTCTTCCTCTTCCCCATCTTTGCTAAGGCAGGCATGAGCCGGTCACCTGCATCCCAATGCATAATATATGTACTAAGCACAGAACTGATCCAGGCCTGGGGCGCTTCCTGTAGCCCTCAATAGGATCCTTAAATCCAGGAGACACAGCATTTTAGACCACCCTTTGGTACTCTGTTAAGTCTCACACATGCCTTAACTCTACAGCCTTCTGGTGCTACAAATCCCATTCAAAATCAGGGAATTTAGTTGCAAAACTACCTTAATTTCTCCCTTTATCTTAAATTGAATCATCTCATGACAACTTACTTTGAAGTTTTACCCCAGAACCAGATCTTCCATAAAGCACGCTTTTCAAAACCAAGTTTAAAATTACATTCAGTTCCTGATGTATAAATTACTATTTGGAGAAGAACCTGTCATCTCTCACAGTCAGAAATTATATGCTCTGCTGCTCCTAAAGAAGCAGGAAATGCACATTTTCAATATATATCGAGAAAGTCTGTGAGCACAAGGAGGAGTAAAGCAGCTCAGGTAGCTAACATTTTGAGATTACATCCATCTATGTCTGCCAAGGTTTTACGTTACAGAGTGGACACGTAGTAAAGGACTGGTCAAGAAACAGGGAGAGCTGGCACGACAGGATCAACAAAGAACAGAGAGAGGGAGCAAAAGAAGCTAATCAAGAACAGACAGAAACCACAAAGGAATTTGTTGCCAAAGCATCACGTCCTTTTTGGATTCCCAAAAGTTACATTCCACCTCAGTGATTCCAAATTATCAGAGCTATTTACCTTTTAGATACAATTGCCAAGGTTTGTGTTCCTCTGCAAAATTTAGTTAGGTGGTCTTTACCGGCATTACCCAAGCAGCTCATTTTTTAAGGCACTTTGACCTAAATGGTTTCTTGTCTAGCCACATTTTCCTTCCTTATTTTTTGCAATCTTATCACATTAGTGATATGCATATCGTATTAATGATAGGGACTGCCTTCATATTTTCTTTTTCTAGAGCAGTATATACCCCCTCAAATGAGTATTTCACTCTTAATTTCTGTTTCATTGTTTGTATGTGTAGTCACATCCTTATCTTAGTTTTATCAGAGGAAAGTACTCGGTGGCAAAGAAGCAAATTCCATGCTTGCATTTAAAGAAGATAAAAGATATATTTTGTAAGCACGGCTTTCAAAACACTATCTGTCTATCTATGTTCAAGAAACTGATAGTATTCAACCTCCTGAAGTGGGTAGAAAATATGAAAAGAAAATAAAACAGGTGAGTAACGTCAGCTTTGTGGAAGGTGTTAACAAGCAGGGCAGTTCCACTGACCTCAGTGGAGCTATGGCCAAATGAGGCTCTGCTCTTGGCGCTGGCCTTTGGACGGAGATCTGTGAAGTATGTGTGTAATGCAGCTGAGCATGGTGGGTAGACAAAGGATTCTACACTTTAAAATGTGTTTTGTCGCTCTTCTCAGAATGTGATTTTGTAAGTTTCGAGAGCTGAGGAGGTGGCAATTCAGTGGCAATTCTTCTCTCATGATTGCCCATCTCAGTAAACATACAACTCTTACTTCCATCAAATCCCAAATACACCAGTGATTTAAGAAGATTACAAATCGTCAACCTGAGTCAGACAATGGGTATACAGCTGTCAAGAAATGCATTTTCTTGTAAGAATTAGCATGATGAATTGCATTGCATTGGAACAGTAATGAATACCAGGAGAGAATGGTAAATCAAACAATATTTTTTTTTTGCAAAGAGCATGTTTTTCACCACTACTGAACTGTACATGCTATTGATAGGCAACAAGAGATTGTACTGACATCTGATTACAGTTGTCTAAACCAAAGTCCTCTACTTTTTGCGCCCACTGCAAATCTGCTGAAAGGCACAGGGAGAAACACTGGAACATTTGGAATGCATGTGTAACATGAGAGAGGCTTTGGCGCGGCATCACTCAGAGAGCTGTAAAATACCTGCTGCAGAAGGTGTTTCCACTTAATCCCTTCCAAATCTCTGAGAACCATTTGCTTTTTGGAATTTGTCCGATTCCCAAAAGCAAATGATAGCTAGCAAGTTTGGCAGTGCCAAGGAGATACAGAACTTTCAGAAAGATTGTAGTTGCCAGCCCAAATGAAAAAGTATTTTTTGTTCTATGCTCACTGAAGTCACGTCAAGAGTCTTATTTTGCCTTACATTTGTACACAGTCTCTTTTAGACACTCTTTTAAGTTCCTTCCTCAAAAATGAAAAAGCTTCCAGATTGAATTATCTCTTGGCTGTGAGTAAAGACCTCAATATTAAAGAAAGACAAAAAGACAATTTATGCATGCAAGATGAAAGATGACCGAGACAAGGAGGTGATGTTGACTCGGACAATATGAATGTTTTCAAAGCTCTTCCCCATGATGCTGCTCCATCAGACTCAAAACTGTAGCGCCGATCAGCTCCATCACCCGGGGTGAGGATCAAGGTTTGGTTCAGGATGTCCAGGAACAATAAATGCAGGCAATAGGCTTTTGGAACATAACAGAGAAGCTGTTATTCCTAATCTGTGTTAAGCATGGACTTCAGCCCTAGACATTGTCCCACTGAGCATACCGATGCACATCCGTATTCAGAAATGGATCAACACCAGCCAGTGACTGTGACTGATTGCAGAGTCCTCCCCTATCCTCCTCTCTCCTTCCTTCCCCTCCTTTTCTTTTCCCTCCCCTCCCTGCTCTGTTTCTTGCCCTGCCATCAGCTTGTGTTTCAGGAGGGAGGAGGTGGGGAGAGGGAGAGGAAAAGGAGAATTCCCTCAGCCCAGGGCCAAGCACTAGATGGGAGAAGGCACAGCTCTCATCACTTGCACTCTGCTCCTGGACCCCTGAGAAGCCAGCTCTGCGTGGGAGTACAAAGTGTTCATTCCTGCCAAAGCTCAGCCTCTGAACAACATAGCTATCAGTTCTCAACTATTCCAGCAAAAACTTCCCAGTGATATCGTTCCCCTTTCCTACCCCCATCCTTCCCTTCCCAAGCCAAATGAAATAAGAATAAACTACAAACATTAGCACAATGTATAATCACGTATAAACACCATCATCCTGCTAATGAAATTCCTTTAGTCTCTGAGTCTGCAGACCCCACACTGCTATAAGAAATGGCAAAGGTTTTGCTCAGACATCACCACTTCTGTCATGAAAATGCAGGAGTAATTGCATTAACCCTTGTCCTGAAGTATTCTGGAGTTTGGCTTTTCGGTCTGCCTTAGGAATTCCCAGGCAAATATGCAAACATTGCTGGGACATGATCAAGTACAGATACAGAGGCGTGAAAACCACTGTTTACAAGAAAGCACTTACATTGCTCTGGTTGCCAAAGTAGATATCACCACAAAATTGAAGTAGGTCAGTCATGTATTTCTCATCATAAACTGTAACACCATGGCAATGGTTTGCTTTCCAAGCACCATGCAACACATTTGTCTACTTATGTGGAATTAGGCAGAGCACAGAATGCGAAGGGATGGTCAGTAAATCTAAAAAGGTACATCTGGCATGATTCAAGGGTTTAAAATTTTTAGAAGGAATATGTTTTAATGTTGAAAGGTTGTTGAAATACCTATTTTCCAGCTGGATTGGTTTTACTCTGCCAAAGCAGCTGTTCATGTGCAAGAGCTATTTGTCTAAGATGGCCTTGTTTCTTAATTTCCAGGGACTACTACTTTCACCAAGACTTTTTTTGTATTTTTAAAAATTGTATTACTGTCTTTCATTTAGGACAGTAAATGAGCAAGCCTTTCTTTGACATAGGTGGCATCAAATAGTATTTTCTTTTAAAAGAGTAATTTGTAAAAAACCACAAGGAGATTATTCAATTTCCAGTTCTGGAAAATAATGCTTTTAGAAAGTGCTCAAGAGTCATAACTGAATATGAGTTTCCAATGCAGTACTGTGGAAAATAAAGTTAATCAGATTATTTTGGATAAAAAATAGAGTTGGCACCAGAACAGGCAATACCAGACTATAACTTTCCATTTTGGTGCCCATAATTTGACAAGAATGTTGAAAAATTGGAAAAGATGCAGAAAAAAAGCCCCAGAAAGTATCTGGAAGTTCAAGAAAATACTCAATGCAAGAGGCTGAGAGAGCTTAATGTGTTTAGTTTATGAAAACTGTAATTGAGGGTCAATTATACGCTGACTCCAGTATAACATTATTTCATACAACACCCCAGGTTGGAAGGGACCTCAAAAGATCATCTCATCCAGCCTGGTCCATTTCCAGAGTAGCCAATATTAAAAGGCTGTTTAATAGAGCAAAAGAAGACACACTGAATGATGAAGACACATTTAAGATATTGAACAAACTGCCCTTGGAGCAAACTGCTCAGTAACACATGCCTGTCTACATCTTCATCTATTAAATGAAAAGCAAGTGCCTTCCCCAAAGACAGGCTTTAGTCAGACTAGCCTCAGTGAAAAGGGGAAATTGTTGAAATCTAATCCATGTTGTGATATACACAAAGATGAAAAGATTTTAAGGGTTCCTTGTTGCCTTAAGGTGCCACAATATCAAGAGCCAGTAATCCATATGACAGGCAGCTAGTGAGCGATGAGCAAGATGCAGCATTGCGATTCCTCTCCTCTTCAGTGCTTGCCCTGCTATGAACAGAGAGCTGAGAAGGGCTCAGATCCCACTGAGCAGCTTCCTGGCTACTCTCAGTACTGCCTTCATCTGCTGGTTTTCACAACACAGGTGAAGCTGGGCTCAGGCCACGGAGGGCTGTGATCATGCTTTACCGGCGCCTGACAATTTTGGAAGACATTAATGTGGTTAGCAGTTCTCAGTCAGGTGTGTGAGTCATGGGTGATGGGCTGACTGGGTATGTTTTTAATTAGCAGCAAGGCTGGATTTAAGAAAAGGACTGTAGCTGCTGGGCCTAAGTCCAGTTGAGTGGTTAGCTAGGAACATACTAGCAAACAAAGAGCTGTGCCACACCTTTAGCTCCTCACATATGCTCTCCACCTGGTCCGTTTGGAGGTGCAAGAACAATACTGGCTTTCTTCAGTTTTACAAACTTGGACTCTGAGCAGCTGCTCTCAATCGTGGCTCGGTCTAACGCATTGCTACCTGAAAACTGAAGAGGTGGAGGATTTCTTGAACATTGCAATAAGCTGCCCTTTGAAGGGAAGACTGGAGACCAGCCAGACCTGAAAGCTAATTCGTTTGTGTTGTGTGAAACACTAGGTTTGGGCTTTCTTGCAAGGTAAGCAGTACCGCTAAGATTCAAGAAGGAAAAGTAGAACATACAACCCCAAGAGTCCTTTCCTGCTCTAGAGGAATGGTCTGAGGCAAACACAGCTGGAGCAAGAATGGAGCGCTTTGGGCTGCTCCCCGAAGCAATCCAAAGAATTTGCAAGAAGAACTTATCCAAATCCTGGTATTAGACCTTGGTTAAAGTGATGAAGAGGTGTGTCTGGCATGTCATGGATTTGGGATGTCAGTGGTGACAAGCAAATGTGTTAATGGCCCTATTGAAGATGATTTCTCAGTGACATAAAAGCACTAAACTCTACCAAATTCTGCTTTCAGGATCACATGATCAGGCCACAGGAATTGATGCCTGGATGTGTAGGCGTAGTCCTGTGTTTTGTGCACCAGCTTTAGGGGAAATCACCTAGCCTTGCCTGGTAGACAAGGTGGTACTAAAGGGCTTGTGTGAGCAGGAGAGGTTGGTGTTGCTCAAAGGAACTTGCATATCATGTTCAGTATCTCGGTTGTTTTGGACAAAAGGAGTACATGTATGTGCTTATGAGCAGATACATTTCTACTGCCTTTAGGGAAAGAATGATTAGCAGCATAGCAAAACGCATTAGAGCTGCATGCTGGCAGATGCCCAACAAATGCAGTAATTCAGAGGAGGGGTTGCTTCTCCACCACACCAGAATGGGAGGTGGGCTGGATGGAGGCACCATCTTGAAGGAGATGGGGAGGTGAATCAGTGCACGAATGCAACAACACTTTTTTCCTTCTTGCCTAAATCCCATGTGAAGTGATAGCATCCTAGAGGGCTGGTACCATGGCAGGCTGGTAGAGGCAGAGAGATGTGTTTGCCACACTCCTCATGAGATATGCTAAAGAGATACGGAGGGAGTTTTGCAATCTGATTATATGTTGCAATTTTAAAGAGCTGTGTTATCAGGTGGAATATTGTGAAGGCACGAAAACCTTTTCTGATCTGCAAAACATAGTATTAGGAAAGACATCCAGTAGCTCATTTTCATTATTAATTTTCATAACATCATTACTTTATGGCAAAACAGTTTATGCAATTTTGATTACTTTGGCACAGTGGAACCTTATCTTCAAAATTTACAATATTAGTTCAGGTATATTCTTCACGTTAAGCTTTTTTCTCTCTGTGTCCGTACTCAATAGCACAGTGCAGTACTCAGGAAGGGTTATTTGCATGTACTTTTATTAAATATACTCATTCAAAACTACTGACACAATGAGATAACGCGAACTATGCATAGACAGGATTTCTAATTCCTCAGTCCCACCATGGTTTCTGCCATTAATGCCCAGACATTTGGATGATGGCTTCTCAGGGCATGGCTCCCCATTGGGTGTCAGGGCAGGACCGGGCAGCCAGGGCCCATCCCACCCCCCAGCCAGGAGCAGGGCAGCTGGGGGCAGCCCGGGGCATTGGGCACCTCCCTGGGGATGGGGACAGTCTGAGGCTGGGCTCGGGCACTGGCCCATGGGTGGGGGACTGGCTCAAGACCAGCGGGGCCCATGGCCAGGCACAGGCTGGGCAGCATGGCAGTGGGGTCCATGGCTCTGCTAGGGATCCAGCACCAAAGTTTCGGCTTCAAAGCAGCTCCCATGGGATGGGATGGGCCCTGGCCACAGCCCCCCCCTCAACAAGGGGTGTCCTCACACCTCACACAGCCCTCAGGGCAGGCCTGCAGCTCTCAGCCAAGGAGGATCGGCAGGGGCCGGGCCCCATGGTGCTCAGTGCAGAGCCCAGGGTGGCCCGAGCTGGCTGTGGGGCAGCGGGGGCTCCCCACGGGGGTGGCAGGGCAGGGCCTCACCGGCCAGGGCCCGTCCCACCGCCCCAGCCAGGGAGCAGGGCTGCCCGGGGAGCGGCAGTCCATGGTGACAGTGACCGGGATCAGACACAGGCCAGTGATCGCCAGGCAGGTCCATGGCCATGAGGCAGGTCCAAGGTCAAGCCGGGAAGTCAAGCCAGGAGGTCAGGGACAGGGTCCGGCTCTGGATCAGCGGCCCATGGCCCAGCGCAAGCTGGGCTGCCAGGCAGCAGGCACTGTACCTCCGGCAAGGGCAAAGCTCTGGAGCCTCAGCTTAAAAGCAGATCCCACAGGGCAGAGAGGGACGCCTGCCGTGGCTTCCCCGCAGCACCACACTGGCTGGAAGGGAGGAGAGGATGCACTCAGGGCCCCTACATGGGTTTTCACGAGGTTGAGTTCACTTGGATGTAAGGCTTTTCTTCAGCATTGTGATGTTTTTCTTCAGCGTTTATGTTTATCTGTAGCATTTACATCACAGTATTTCTGTTACTACCCTGTTTCCCTGTTTCACAGCCTCCTTCCTTCTTCATCGGTGTCGCAATCATTTTGCTTTGTATCTGACACCTTACAAACTCTTCTGTCCACAGCACCCTGGTGCTTGTTCGTGTCTAATACTACTGCTTCCAGTAATGCTGTCAATATACTGTAGCGCAGGCTAATTCTAATAGTGGCTGGGTTGATGAGTTTGCTCTATAAAAAACATGATGTCTTCATTGAGCTCATCACTTCATCAATGTCTGTCCAGAAGTTCTCAGCAAAGCACAATGACCTTGAATTTCACCCTGGCTTTTAGCACTGATCAAACATATGACTTGTCCTACCATTTCGAGTTCACTGCATTTTTGTGTTCTGCGTTTTGTAGTTCCATGTAGATGCGACCTTTTTGGCTTTCTGCCACTTACTGCAAGACTAGGCAGAGTGTGCCAACAATAACGATACGCTTAACGACAGCAAACGCCTTTAATCCAAATGTGTTTGCTAGCGTCCAGTGTCAACAGCATAAACTAAGGACTCTAATGCTAGATGATCCAAAAGTAACATTTTCAAATCCATCTCTTATCCTTAATGCCCAGTTAAGAAACATGATGAAAAAACCCAGGTTAATCCCGTGTATTTTTATTCTCCCACCAAACACTGATTTGAACCAGTTGTTCAAAATCCCGCTCATTCTTAGGCAAATATTCAAAAAGTGCTCATGTAAATAATGCACATGAGAAAGTAGTTTGCCCATTAAACAACTAACATAAAATGCTTAAAAATAAAGCATAGCTTGTATCTATATAGATATTAAATACATACATACATGAATATACATATTCATGTATATTCTTAAACACACGTATACCTAGCTTGTATGAAGTCAGTGTAAATCCTTAACTGAGTTACCTGCTGTATCCATATATTCTCAAAGCAATTCTCCTAGTGATGACTATATGAAGTTTCTCTTTCTGTTCTACAGCAACATAACTGCGCTATTAATAATAGGATTATACTATAGTATGTAACACTAATATTATAATCATATTATTGTATTGTGACTGCAGTGCTCATAAAAAGCAACAAATTTGGAATGAGCATAAGACCTGAGATGACCTTCTCTAACTGTGTATGTGACCCAGCACTCTGTGAGTAACAAGGTGAGCAGCAAACATCTCAAACGGCAACTGCTTCATACCACTATAACCTGATGTTGTCCTTTTGCTATAGCAAACTGTGAAATTATCTTTTCCCTCAACTTTCCCATTTCCAGTGATTTCGTTGCTCCTTGAAATTCCTCTCTAGGTGGTGCCCCTTCAGCCTTCACCTGCTACACTGTTTACCTAGAGTTTCCAGGGTGCATGCATCCGGAAGCGTCGGCAGGATTTGGCACTCAACTGGAATGCACCCTTCCCGCTTTCAACACTACCTCATACGTCACTGCCAGTTCTCAGGAACCCTTTTTGCTTTTGTGTTATTTGCCCACCCATGTTGCCATACAGCTTAGCCCTTGCCTGTGTCGAGTGATGTCTCCAGGCTTTTTGATTTCTTCAGCACTTTACACAATGCTTTTATTTCTTCAACTTCTCCAGAAGTCTTGAGTCACTTATTCAGCCTCTGTAACTTCTAGTTTTACCACTTGTCCAAATTCTCCGTGGTTGTTTAGGCCTCTCATAACTTCCTCCACAGCACTCAGGATCAATTTGCATTGTCCACCCACTCTGCAGAGGGATCTCTTAGCGTTACTAGTTATTTATCTGGCACATTGTCTTCCTATTACCTTAGCTACCTCCTCTGCAGAGCTCTCCTTTCTCTTATCCAGATAACATCAGGATTGATTTGCACTTTGTTCTTTTTTTAATTTTACCATAAATTTCCCCACAACTAATTCAGTTTAGCTAAGTCTGTATGTCTTCATCAGGGAAACATATATTGTCAGCAGTCAGGTCTGTATCAGCCAACATACCAGCCTTGGGAACTCCTCCAGCTAGTAGGTTACAACAATTAACATAGGCTGAAGTAGAAATGGCAAACTGGAGGCTACAGCTTACCTGTATAAACATTCTTGCCGTGCTGCAAAGGTATCAGCTGTTTTTTTAAAAAGCTGGCCTTGGACTGATTTAAAAAGAGAATATCAGTAGTAATAGAAACATTACATGTTACTGACACAGTGTTCAATTAAACAGAGCCAGAGGTGCATCCCATGCTTAGATAGTGTATTTGAGGAGGTTTGGGAAAATGGTTCAACAAAGGCCTGTAGCCTGTGTTTTCCCTTTTCCAACTCTGTATTTAAACACTTCTTAAGCTCCCACCTGTTTTCCAACTTTTGTCTGTTCAGTAACAGGGAAAAGAAGTTTTGATATAATAGAAAATGCCATTAACAGGTTAACTTTCAACTTTGCCTTGAACTTCTTAAATGACTGATTAACTTACTTCCTGACAGTTTATAGAAGAAATGAGGGTTGTAAACAGGACTGCTTACTTCTTTCTTATCACTTAAGTATCTGTTTAATTTATTCATCACTCACACACTAACTGCCTAGAAACAGTGCAGGGTGAAGTGCTTGTAACCATGAATTCCACAAAGTCATGCACTAGATGAGAATCAGGATAAAGGCCAAGAAACCACTAAGTCCTCCTTAAGCCCTAAAAGTGTAGTCTACAGTTCAAGTGGTGCCTACAGGCACTTTCCACTAAAGTAAGTGGCTTTCAGTGTCCCATGAGGATGACACTCATGAGTGAGTGTGTACTGGATGGGTCCTTTGTATACGATCATCTAGGAGTGCGAAGGGGAGTTGACTTAGGAGTTTGTATTGCAGCTTATCTAGAAACAGAAATGTGAAGCCCCTTCCTAGCATAATACCTGGTTTAAAAGAATGAGGTCTTACTGAGGAGGCACAAAAAAAAAAAAAAAAACAAACCAACAAAAACCCCCACCATTTTGTATGGCAGAGGTAGAACCAAAAAATATTAGCAGCTCTCAGGAATCTGCTTCAAAGATGGACCCATTTCTGTAGTCTCCTCTATATCCTTTCAAATTTAGAAAAAAGCTGTATGAAGGATTACATGAAGATTGACCCTTGCCATAAGAAAAATATGTTACTGCATTACTTGACAGCAAGGAAAAATTGCTTCCTGTCTGTGTAATATTGTCCTTATCATTAAAACAACCGGCTCTATTATAGTGTTGCTCTCTAGCAAAACCACTTTCTATGTCTCTCAGGCTGGCTGTGTTAATAAAAAGCTTTCTATTTGCCCTTGATGTGTGGGATGTGAGCCTACTAATTACTCTGAAAAGAGATTCATTCTTGTAGTGTAATTCTCTCATTTGTATAATCATACTTTTGGGTCCTACTTCTCAGCGCTGAGCCAAAGGCTGGTTAAAGTGGAAGTATCAGGTGATGGTTCAGCAGGACAGTCTCCGTAAAACTCCTCTTGCTCTTTACATGGAATGTCAATGATGTTTTAGCATCCTTGATGACCCCTCCTTGAGCTCTGAAAAGTCAACAGAAAAACTCCGATGCCGAAGTTCAGTGTGGTGTTTATCACAGCTGTAACAGGGAGAAGCAACACTAGAAACACCCAAAGGGAAAAAAAATAGACTACTTTCATTGTCAAAAGTGATGGTGTATGCTCAATATGCAGGGTGATCTCATGTCACCAAATGGCATACAGTAACACCAAAGAGAAGAGGTGCATGCTCCTCCTTCAGAGGGGAGGCCAAAAGGACCAGAGGATGAGGAGAGGCATGAATAAAGCTGGAAGTCAGCATCTTAAAAGAGTGAAGGCCACACACATCTGCAAAACCATGTGTAGGTCCCACACCAGTAGTGATAGTATATTCAGGAACTGGAAATAGAATAACTGTTTCAGTGTGGTGCTGTCACTGCTTACTTTAAAGATGACATTTTATTATATCAGTGATATTCTTTGAGGATTTTTCATGGCGTGAGGCTGCAGGAGCTCAGTCAGTGGTGGGACAGCTGTTTCTGCGCTATGTTCATCGTGCAGAGCAGACATACGGTAAGAAGCAGTAAATTTTCTCCGCTGACCAAAGAAGAAGTCACAATGGGGGCTACACAAGGTTCATTCTGCTGACTACTGCAGCTGCATCACTGACCAGGGACCGCTTGCTGTTGCTGCTGTAGCTCCAGATTTGCTATTCTACAAAGACATCCACAGACACAGCCTCCAAGATGCTACTGTTTTAGAGCTGCTTGTGTGGTGGCTAGTTATGGCTGAATTAATTTCACAGCCTTTTAAAAATTTATTTTTCAAGTATTGTGTAATCCTTCTAAAATGTTATGGTAATCTGTTAAATAGCGCTGTACAGTTTGGACTCTGAACTTATTTTGCTAGATGCAGTGGTTGTAAGTTTCCAATTAACTAAAAATTAAGCATTAACTGGAATACCTTAATTGAAAAAAAATAGAAAACATTTTAATTAATTTTTACAATTAGAAATTAGCAATTAGTACTAGTAATTAGCTCCCATAAAGTTGTACCTTGACTTTCTTTCTAAACATTTGTAATGCCTAGGGCCTTTCTTAAATCACTCAAGCATGACAATTTATTTCAGCCACATTAACTTTCTGTAGCAAATGTTACTTGAACTTGTTCAAGCATAATTTGCTTATGTTATGCCTTTTTGCTTACTCACATGACTAAAGTACTTTTCTCTCCACGCAGAGGCATTACTAAGTCCCTGAGTTACAGAGAAACATGCTAGGAATACAGATTATAGCTTTCATATTTTGTTTCTGTGGGCTGGGAGCTGCTATTGCTGCTACTGCATCGAATGAGTGGAAAGTCACTAGTCGGGCATCATCTGTTATCACTGCAACCTGGGTTTTCCAGGGTCTTTGGATGAACTGTGCCGGCAACGCACTGGGTGCTTTTCACTGCAGACCTCACCTTACTATCTTCAAAGTAGAAGGTAAGTAAGTGTAATTTAACTGGAACATATGGAAAGCTGTGTGTATTGCAAGATGTGAGCCTGAGGAGAAAAAGATTATTTTGGCTTGTGCAAGAGATTATGATTAAAGCATTGTGATGAATATAAGCAAAGGATATTGTAGGCAGAATATCAGAAATGACGTTGTAGGAATGATATGTATTCCAGGAAAGACAGTAAGCTCTACTCTGTGGTTGGTAATACGTGATAAGTATACTGGACAAAGTTCCAGTAAATATGCTATCAGTAACAAACCACTGTTAGCAGAGAGATGGACTAAACTGTCTTCCAGTTCTAATTTCCATGCAAAAATAAGTGTCCTGCTTGCTGCATGGGGACAGGAGGAAAGATAGTAAGGCCAGTGACAGCTATTAGTACTCTTTTTAGTATCCAAGGAAATTAGATAGCAAAGAACTGTGTCCACAAATACTATGCAAATATTCACATGCTGGAAATTAAATGCGCGTGTATATACTTGCTGTATCACAGGCTAATATTTTAAATTTAAAGATCAGAGATGTGCTGTTTCAGAATGTCCATTTTAATGGAAAGCATTGCATTTGGAAGCTATCTATCAGAGCGTCAAGACAAATGGCGTCTTCTTGCCTTGTATGAGGAATGGGTTTTCTCAGAGACAGGGACTAACTAAAAGTCTATTACACAATGTATTTCCTGTTTTGCTCTGTGTATAAAGCAGTAAATGAAGAGGTTTGTTTTCTATTTGTTTTTAATCCTTGAGACAGTAGGCAAGATAGTGTTTTCAGTGAAACTGTGTGTAAGCATTCATGAGGGCAAAGGCAGCGGGACTGCTCTCTCCTCGATGTGGGCAGCACACATAGAATCATAGAATCATAGAATCGTTAAGGTTGGAAAAGACCCTTAAGATTATCGAGTCCAACTGTTTACTTATCACTGCCAAGTCCACCACTAAACCATGTCCTCAAGCACCCGTCTTTTAAATACCTCAGGGGATGGAGACTCAACCACTTCCCTGGGCAGCCTGTTCCAGTGCCTGATTACCCTTTCAGTAAAGAAGTTTTTCCTAATATCCAACCTAAACTTCCCCTGGCGCAGCTTGAGGCCATTTCCTCTCATCCTATCGCTTGTTACTTGGGAGAAGAAACTGACCCCTACCTGGCTACAACCTCCTTTCAGGTAGCTGTAGAGAGCAATAAGGTCTCCCCTCAGCCTCCTTTTTTCCAGGCTAAACAACCCCAGCTCCCTCAGCCGCTCCTCATCAGACTTGTGCTCTAGACCCTTCACCAACTTCGTTCCCCTCCTGTGGACACGCTCCAGCACCTTGATGTCCTTCTTGTAGTGAGGGGCCCAAAACTGAACACAGGACTTGAGGTGAGGCCTCATCAGTGCCAAGTACAGGGGCACTATCACCTCCCTGGTCCTGCTGGCCACGCTATTCCTGATACAAGCCAGGATGCCATTGGCCCTCTTGGCCACCTGAGCACACTGCTGGCTCATGTTCAGCCACCTGTCAATCAACACCCCCAGGTCCTTTTCCGCCAGGCAGCTCTCCAGCCACTCCTCCCCAAACCTGTAGCATTGCATGGGGTTGTTGTGACCCAAGTGCAGGACCCAGCACTTGGCCTTGTTGAATCTCATACAGCTGGCCCTGGCCCAACGATCCAGCCTGTCCAGGTCCCTCTGTAGGGCCTTCCTACCCTCCAGCAGATCAACACTTCCACCCAGCTTGGTGTCATCTGCAAACTTAGTGAGGGTGCACTCAATCCCCTCATCCAGATCATCAATGAAGATATTGAACAGGACTGGCCCCAACACTGAGCCCTGGGGAACACCACTCGTGACCGGCCGCCAGCTGGAGTTGACTCTGTTCACCACCACTCTCTGGGCTCAGCTGTCCAGCCAGTTTTTAACCCAGCACAGAGTGCACCCATCCAAGCCGTGAGCAGCCAGCTTCTCCAGGAGAATGCTGTGGGAGACAGTGTCAAAGGCCTTACTAAAGTCCAGGTAGACAACATCCACAGCCTTTCCCTCGTCCACTAAGCGGGTCACCTTGTCCTAGAAGGAGATCAGGTTAGTGAAGCAGGACCTCCCTTTCATAAACCCATGCTGGCTGAGCCTGATCCCCCAGTTGTCCTGCACATGCCGTGTAATGGCACTCAAGATGATCTGCTCCATGACCTTCCCTGGCACCGAGGTCAGGCTGACAGGCCTGTAGTTCCCCGGATCCTCCTTCCGACCCTTCTTGTAGAGAGGCGTCACATTTGCTAACTTCCAGTCCTCTGGGACCTCCCCGGTTGACCAGGACTGCTGATAAATGATGGAGAGTGGCTTGGCCAGCTCCTCTGCCAGCTCCCTCAGTATCCTCAGGTGGATCCCGTCTGGCCCCATGGACTTGTGCGCATCCAGGTGGAGGAGCAGGTCGGTGACTGCCACCTCTTCGACAACTGGGGCTTCACTCTACATCCTATCTCCATCTCCCAGCTCAGGGGCCTGAAAAACCCGAGGATGACCAGTCTGACTATTAAAGACTGAGGCAAAGAAAGCATTAAGTACCTCAGCCTTCTCCTCATCCTTCGTGGCAATGTTTCCCTCCGATCCAACAAAGGATGGAGGTTCTCCCTGGCCCTCCTTTTGTCGCTGATATATTTGTAAAAACATTTTTTGTTATCTTTAGCGGCAGTGGCCAGTTTAAGTTCTAGCTGAGCCTTCACCTTTCTAATCTTCTCCCCGCATAACCTCACAACATCCTTGTAGTCCCCCTGAGTCGCCTGCCCCTTCTTCCAAAGGTGGTAAGCTCTCCTTTTTTTCCTGAGTTCCAGCCAAAGCTCCCTGTTCAGCCAGGCTGGTCTCTCCCCCGCCTGCTCATCTTGCGGCCCATGGGGACGGCCTGCTCCTGTGCCTTTGAGACTTCCTTCTTGAATAACACCCAGCCTTCCTGGACTCCTTTGCCCTTCAGGACTGCCTCCCAAGGGACTCTGTTCACCAGACTCCTAAACAATCCAAGGTCTGCCCTTCTAAAGTTCAGGGTAGCGGTTTTGCTGACCCCCTTCCTTACTTCTCCAAGAACTGAAAACTCTATCATGTCGTGGTCGCTGAGCCCAAGACAGCCTCCGACCACCACATCGCCCACCAGGCCCTCTCTGTTCGTGAACAGCAGGTCCAGCAGGGCACCCCCCTGGTTGGCTCGCTTACCAGCTGCGTCAGGAAGTTCTCTCATCTCCCACGCACTCCAGGAACCTCCGACACTGCTTTCTCTCTGCTGTGTTGTATTTCCAGCAGAGATCTGGTAAGTTGAAGTCTCCCACAAGAACAAGGGCTAGGGATTGTGAGACTTCAGCCAACCACTTGTAGAATACTTCTTACACACGAGCAAGATGGAGTCAGAAAAGCAACATAGGAAAAAATAGGCTAAGACACTGGTATTTTAGGGAACCAGAAAAGAAATCCAGGCTAGACAGAACCAGTCTTCCAAAGCTTTTATGAGACCAGAAATAAGCACAATTATAAGATATTAACAACCAGTGGCTGAAGGAGATATAAAATGTACTGTTGCATGGTTGTTACCATATTACATAAACAGGGTCATACACACACACACCTCACACATATCTGGAAACATGGAAATGCGGGGATATTACAGATCCACACCTTTTCTTGCCTCTCATGCCCCTGCCACATCAGATTGCATGCTGGGACATACAGATAGACAGATCCTCTTATAGTACAGAGGATTTTGAGACAAAACCCAGCATCATTTTTGTACGCATTTTATCATGCCCTGCTCCAAACCATCACAAATCACACGAGAGGGATGTGAGTGGATAAGAATAGTTTTACTTCTTTTAAAGAATGCTCTTCATCAAAAATGACTTAAAAGGCATAGAAACTCACACATACGCTTTAAAAGATAATATTATATCTTTGCAAGTCACCATTTATGCATTATTTCTGCAAAGATTTAAAGAAAAAAAACAACTCTTCTTCTAAGGCACATGTGATCAAATTTGTTTAAAGCAATGTAAAGTACCTCAGTAACTAGAAACTACCATTATTGCTATTATTAGTAGTACAAAAGCTGCTTTCAGAATAATCAGCTGTAATCCATTTGCCACTTTGTATTGTTACTATTATTTTGATCACTGGCAGATTGAAACTTGAATAAACAAAATACGCATCATTATGTGTGCATCCTTTAAATATATACTTAAGCATCTGAGTAAGACTTTGCTTATTTGCTGTTTCGAGTAACATAGACAAGAAATTCACAACAAATTAAAGTAGCACGCTCTTGTTAAAGTAAGCGAGTAGCAAGCTGCTGTACTGACATTTAGGAAGTCTAATTTTAACCTGCCAGTGCACGCACCAGCAAAGGGTAATGTTACATGTGGCATAAACACAACTGGGAAAGAGTGAGGTATTTTGTTTGGAAAACCTGCTAAACATAAACTCCTGGTAATCCAAGGAAAACAAGAGTTCAACACGGAAAGAGCTTTGTACTCTCACTCCGTCCTACATTGTAAAACAATAAAATGCTCAGATTAAAGAAGTAATGAACTCCCATCTCTGTCCTCAGAGCTTCGATATATCATCACTATTGGCATACTGACATCGGGGTGGGCTGGCAATATAACTTTTTCTCCTGCACATTTATGATTTTATGGAATCCATTTGCAATTTGTCCTACAGCCAAAGATAACTCTGTTACACAAGCTCCTCACCCCATTCCTACCTATCCATCTTCAGGCTACCCCACAGAAAGTATTAGCAGTAAATAACACAAGTCACTTCTACTCCAAAGCAGATGCATTTGATCATTAAAGATTTGATTGCACTTTTGGGGGGATTCTGCAGGAGAGGCTTCTACATAAGATCTATGAAGTTTTAAGATTTTTTTTTCCTATTTAAATCACAGTAAATAAAAAACAGACTCCAGAGGTCTTTCTTTCAGCAGGATTACCCTGCGGTCATTGGCAGTATGTAGATATATACCAGAACTGACTTTCAGCTAAAGAACTAGTCGTGCTGATAGGAGCATAGCCAAGGCAATAAGAGCTCAGCTTCTGCAGCCCAGCCCACCTACCGATCTTGAGGGTTTCATGTTTCTGGAAGTCTGGGTTAGCATGACCCGCTAATGGTATCCAACCTAGCTGGGCTGTTGCCAAATGTACACGCACACGCACACGGACAGCCACGGTGTTCTCCACTGCAGTGACTGAAACGTTCAGATGAGAGATCCTGGAGGAGTACAACGTATTGACTGCAGCACGAACAGTAATGGTGTTGTAGCTACAGTCATTTAAGGGAACGTTTGTGGGAAGAAACAATATCTTTTATTACATCAACTGCTTTGGGAGAAGTATGCAACAAAATTGTTCATCAGATCTGACACAAATACAGCAAGCTTCAAGCTAAATATTATCTGGGAACATTGTCTCTTCAGTTAACTTGGTTATTATTACCAGTGCATCAGATATACTCATGGAAATTACATGATCAAAACCAAGGGACCGTTACACACAGGCATAAACTCACACAGCCAATAAACACCAGAAATTAACACTAACAGAGAGAAAATATTGTTTAACAAAACCACTGACCTCTGATTAACCTCTCAGTCCTTATCAATAAGAAGGACCCACAAAGTACCCTCAAAGGGCGAGCCTGGGAACTAAAGCTCCTAACTCCACTAGAGTCAGAGCTGTTGTGGACTTCAGAAAGATACTGACTTTTTAGAGCAGAGTTTCTACCCACCCCATCTCCTGCTAACCCCTTAGTGCTCCGCAGGCAGCAGTTACCGCTCTTCTCCTTCCTCTCATGTTTATCATCCTGAATTCTTACAGTCCCAGAATTCGCCAGATTTGACAAGAACTAGCTTTTAGTTGTCTATGCCAGCACTGCTTAGATACTTTATTTAAGCATTTTGCTTTTGGTGATGCTAGAGAGAGCTGTTTCATTCAGATAAAAAAAAAAAAAACGTGAGTGTAACTAGCAAGCTGAGTAGTGCCCACAGCCCTTTCCTGTGACACCTCCCTGGTCCATCAGGGTTTCTTCAAATAATTGGTTCAGCATTTGGCATGCCCAGCCTACGGCGCTGTTTCATGACTCCTCTGCACTCTCTCGTTTTCCATGCCATGCACTCAGGGAGGTGTACCAGACAGCAGAAGAATTGTGCTGCCTTGAACCTTTGCTTGTTTGAGCCTCAGATCTTCTGCTGGCATCCCGTGGTCTTGCCAGTGCCTTTTTTGGTGGAGCCAGGTGGGGCAAGCAGTGCTCTCCTGATGGTAGCCAATATGGAAAGGGCAATGCCCAGGCATTCTGGGTCACATTGGCAGACAGATTCAGAGCTGCCATCTCATGAAGCTGCCGCTGTAATACAGCTAAGAGGCGGAAGGAAGCTGGAACAAGGCAACTACTACTGCAGCACCTGTGCCCAGAGCAGCCTTGCTCAGTCGAACGCCGTTCCAGTTCCTCTGGGCGTGGAGAGCAATGCCAGCCGTGCTTCGGGGTGACACTGGCAACTTTCCCAGGGGGCTCGACCTAGAGCAGGGAAGGACCGACGTGAGAGTTTCCCTCACTAGACAGAAACCGACTGCCAGGGAAAACACACTAGCTGTGTCATTACTGCCAGTCGACAGCGAGCTAGCCAGATATCTGCGTGGCAGCCAAGGCCAGGCTTCTCCTGAGCCTACGAGGAGGGAGCTTCGTGATAAATCCCCCAGCGGCCAACGCCACCGCTCGGTGCTCATCACAAGCGGGGCTGTGCGGAGGGCAGGCCGAGTGCGGGCTGGGGCCGCAGGCTGCGCTCCGCTCCCTGCTGCCTGCCAGATCCCCGCGCCCTGCCCGCACCCTGCCCGCTGCCTGCCTGCCTCCCCCCGCCCGCCGGCTGCCCGCAGCCTGCCCGCACCCTGCCCGCTGCGTGCCTGCCCCCGCCCGCCGGCTGCCCGCACCCTGCCCGCTGCCTGCCCGCTCCCCGCCCGCCGGCTGCCCGCAGCCTGCCCGCACCCTGCCCGCAGCCTGCCCGCACCCTGCCCGCTGCCTGCCCGCTCCCCGCCCGCCGGCTGCCCGCAGCCTGCCCGCTGCCTTCCTGCCCCCACCCACCGGCTGCCCGCACCCTGCCCGCACCCTGCCCGCTGTCTGCCCGCTCCCCGCCCGCCGGCTGCCCGCAGCCTGCCCGCTGCCTGCCCGCTGCCTGCCTGCCCCCGCCCGCCGGCGCTCCTCTCTCCATGGTGCTGCAGGCACCCGGGAGGGGGAGGGCAGGGCCTGGGGACCTGGCAGGCAGCGGGGAGCAGGAGCAGGAGCAAGGAGCTCCCTCCTGCCCTGGAAGGCGGCCTGCCCGCCCCCGGCTTCCCTCGGGCGAGCGGCCGCAGGAGAGGAGAGGTTTAGCTGCAGCCAGAGGCATGGTAGGGCAGCAGCAGCGTGTGCTTTGGGGAGGTCAAAAGGGGACGGCCGGGCCGGCAGCCAGGGGTGAATGGCTGCAGCCATCAGCAGGAAGGGAGAAATCCATCGGGGAGGTTTTCTTCAGACTGATGGCCAGCCACAGAGGAGGCTGCGGAGGGATACTCCAGGTAGTCAAAGGGACAGAGTCACGGGGGACCGATATTGAGGTTAGAAGATAACTCTGTCTAACAACTTTCTGCAGCAAGCAAATCCTTCTAGGAAAAATGCTAACTGAAGGGAGGTGAGGTTGATTCGTGTTCAATAGACTGGGCTGCTCCTCCGTTAAGTTCTTCTGCCCAATGAGTACAATATCCATTTGCTGATTTAGAAAAACAAAGTCAAAACAGCATTGGCAAAGTTGCAGCAATATAAAAAAGAAATATACACTAGGATCAGCAGCGCAAATTTGAGAATGGTGACCATGAGACATGGCCAGAATTTCTCTCAGAGTTTTGTAGCTTAATTCCAAAGTACTCTCCATTTCTCAGTAGGCAGAAGGGTCACTGTGTTGACTTTGGCTGGGGTAGAGTTAATTTTCTTCAGAGTAGCTAATATGGTTCTGTGGTTTGGATTTGTGCTGGAAACAGTGCTGATAACACAGGGAAGTTTTCGTTACTGCTGAGCAGTGCTGACACAGAGTCAAGGCCTTTTCTGCTTCTCACCCCACCCCACCAGCGAGGAGGCTGGGGGTGCACAAGAAGTCGGGAGGGGACACAGCCGGGACAGCTGACCCCAGCTGACCAGAGGGCTATTCCATACCGTATGACGTCATGCTTAGCGTATAAAGCTGGGGGAAGAAGAAGGAAGGGGGGACATTCAGAGTGATGGTGTTTGTCTTCCCAAGTAACTGTGACACGTGATGGAGCCCTGCTTTCCTGGAGATGGCTGAACACCTGCCTGCCCATGGGAAGTAGTGAATGAATTCCTTGCTTTGCTTTGCTTGTGCGCATGGCTTTTGCTTTACCTATTAAACTGTCTTTATCTCATCCCATGAGTTTTCTCACTTTTACTCTTCTGATTCTCTCCCCCATCCCACCGGGGGGGAGTGAGCGAGTGGCTGTGTGGTGCTTAGTTGCTGGCTGGGGTTAAACTACAACAGTCGCTGTTTGGACTGATTGAAATGCTGATTCCAGCATGGGGACTTTCGTGTATGCAGAGAAATGGGGTGTTAGATCTTGGGAACAAAAGGTTCTCCGCTCTCGCAGTTTGCCTCTCCATTGTAGCAAGACTCTTTCCAAGCTCATGTCCCCGATTCTGACATTAGATGACTAGGTCTGCTCTCCACTCAAAACAAGATAGCCTGAAAAACATTTGGTCCCTAGAGGAAGCTGGTAATGCACTAGAGGTCATGAGACATCGTGACAATATACAGCAAATGTTTTTGAAATCTGTTACATATTGCATATTATTGCCCACCCTCTCCTCTCCCCCCGTCCCCAAAAGCGAAAGAAGAAGGGAATTTAACCAGTTCAGCCTAGGTAAGAGTTAGTCTGAGGAATAACAGGTGTTATTAGGGTGGTTTCAAGTAAGGGAAGGAATTGAATCAGATGCAGCAGAGCCATTCATGAAGCAGAGAGCCACAGAGGTTAGAGATTTTGAAGTGGTTCACAAGGAATCCTGCTGCCAAATTTTGTTTTCTCTTCGACCACTTTGTTTCCAAGATTCTAATCTATAAGCTCTGAAAAGTCATGAATCTAAACCACAATGAATCACTATTTACTGCTATTTACTCTGAAGACTGTCTGGCTCTGGCCAATTACTTGAACCAGAATAGTCCGGATCTATGGGGAAGACTGGAAAGAGGTGTGCCTATTGGGGGATCTGCAGCCAGAAAGATACACAAAGGGGATCCAAGAACTGCAGGACTAGACTGCACGGGGCCAGCTGGAAAACACTGAGGGTGGAGGCTTTCACAGCCAGCTGCCAGTTTTAGAGGAGAAGCTACTGGCAGGTTACAAAGGACAGACTCTGACACTGCTTTAAAACCTGCAGGATTCCAGGAAAACATAAGGCATTGCCGATCAGCCCTCCTTTTTAGCTCTTGTTTACACCTGGCAACTTGACAGCATCTCTGCAATCCTCTTTTTGTGCTATAAGCCTTCTGTCTTCCCACCTCTGTACAAGGGCAGAGGTTACGGTGCTGAGATCTTTTTCACTTTTGTCAAGATCTGGATGAGAGTAATTCTGCTTGTGCTTCTCTTCAGTCGTCCTCACAGATTTTTGCCTGGTGGACAGTCCCCCAGAGGTGGTCTTCGTTTGCAGAAAATCAGTAAGGAAATCTGGAAGGTGCAAAGTGCTGCTATCTGCTAACGTGGTTCCCATGCAGCTGGTGCAAGGACGGGAATGCAAAGCTTGTTATTGGGGCATTAATAACAAAGCTCTTTCATCTTCTAATACTCACGCCAGGATAGATTGTTATCTCTGCTTTGCTTTTAGCTTTCTTTGATTACTCCTACATAGCAGCAGAGAGTGTACTGCAAAATGAATAGGACTCAGTAGTAATTGGTATGCAGCCAATGTCTTAAAATACCTCTGTTCAAACAGGTTTTGTACCCTGGTCTGCCTTGTGAGCACTGAGGTGGGTGAGGAGAGCTTCCCTGTAGCGTGCACTGAGGAGCCTAGGGCCAATGTACCTCTTCTGATTTTTTTTAGCAGTCATGCTGCAACCAGAGCTTCATTCAAAGTTACAGAGATACAATCCATTTCATTTTTGAAAGCAGCAGGGGAGGAGAGGAGACCTGGCAAAAAGAGCTGTGGTAGGTGGATGGGTGAGAGAAAGAGACTGAAGTAGTAATCATTAAAGCTGATTATTTTGGAATTCACACTGCTGAGATTTAAGATTTTAAATCTTTAGCCTTCTAGCACATATGACATTTCGAGGGAGCAGTGCGAGGCAGAGGAGAGAGGCTGAGCAGCAAACAACTTGGGAATGGGTATGGGGGAATGAGTGTAGCCAATGGGCACGAGATGAGAAATTGTAGAGAAAAAAATCTATGTACATAAAAATCTCTGCTGTGGAGAAACCAGCCACGTGGAGTTGGCTGGGGAGGTGTGAGTTAAGTGCCAATTTGGTAGAGAAAACAAATCACTACACAGACAATAGAGCTATTAAATCCCTGAATGCAGGTGTTATTCTATGTCTCATGGTACTTACACATAGTTTTGCAATGTCAAGCAAGATGCCAGATGAGTGAAGCCATGTTAGTGGAGCTTGCACATGGCATTCCTCTCCATATCCCACATGCATCAAGTCCTACAATGTCCAGTTATCCTTATAAGCCTTCCCTAGAGTGGGTGCTATGGGGGTCTCTGATGATTTAGAGGCTGATTGATGTATCCTCTTGGGTGTTTCACTGATTCAAATGAGATCAAATGCTTGGAGCAGAGGTGTCACCAGGGGTGTTACTGAGGGCTTCAGCTTCCCACTTTTTCAGGGCACTTATTCCTTGACTCAGTCCTGGTGCCAGTACTGTGCGGGACCCCTGCCTGTGCCCAGCAGATGCCTGCAATCCACTCAATCTTCTCTCTACAGACTAGACATTGAAGCCCAGGGCTCCTGCATGGCTTTCCTCTCCAGGGATGCATTTCCTAACACAGGAGAGAGCACATCAGCTCAGATAGCTGTGCCTTAATGCAGGGCTCCGTTATGTGCAAGGGCACCTTTTTTCCCCACTCCACGCCTCTCAGTCCATGGCCTCATTTGCCCATCACAGCCATGCAGCAGCTCATAGACCTGCTGACCAAATGATCTGAGCATGGGGGTGAGCACCCCAGGGTGCAGGAGGTGAGGCAGAGGCCTGGAAGTTGGGCAGCTGAGAAAGGTCCCAAGCTGAATGTATGAGACGGACAGGCCTGGCAGCAGGGTACGTGGCAAGGAAAGGGGCACTTCTGATGACATTTCACTATTGAAGTGAAGAAGCAGCACCTCCCTTTTGATGGTATTCAGGATTTAATAATGAGTTTGTGTCATTAAAATCTTCCTGGATTTTACTACTTTTCTTTTTTTTTTTTAAACACACATATATTCAAAACAAAATCCAAGTCACAAAGCCAAGCATTCAAACCTTCATTAGTTTCACTGTTAATAATAAGCCAGCAAAGTCTTTCTGTTCCAGGGGATGCTTTCTGCCAGAGAGAAATGAACCGAAAGGCATGAAACCAGGGTCAAAGAAAACAGAACAAGAGATGTCAAAAAGTCACTTGATGAGGTGGCACAGATAACCAACACCACTGAGCAGACATCTACCAGAATCTGTTAGTGTAGACCCTACGAACTGGCATTTGGCTAGCTGAGGTCACTCAAGAACAAGGATGGTGGCTAAATAGGATGGACCCATAGAACAAGATGGCCGTCGATCTACTTCATGCCAGGGACAGGACTGATGGGGGATGAGCAAATGGGCTGGCCAGGAGAGAAAGCTGGAAAGCCAGACTCTTGTTCTGCCCCTACAGTGACCTTTTATGGGATGCTGGCAGACACTGTTGCCTGCCCAAATATTAGAAAATCTAGAACTTAAACATTTATGGTCTTAATTCGGCAAAGCACATATTGAAATTCAGGCACATGCAAAGTCTCCTGAGAACATTTAGTTCATCTCTCACCTTAAATACCTTGTACTGGTCACCCAGACATTTGCCCTTTAAATTTCTAAGAAAGGATCTGAAACAGTTAAAAAAGCAGAGGCATTGAAGACTTCTAAAGACCATGCTCAACAGTTTACTGATGGATTGTGTTACAGTTATGTCTCTTTTTTACTGTGTTCACTTTTCTAAAGGAAACGTATGTTAGTCTGGAGGTAATTAACCAAGCTCTAGTAAAACATGTCCTCAGGATTAACCTGCTTAAAGATAGAATTTTAAAATTCCACATCTTGAGCTAAGATTTACGTTGTACTATTGAACAGTTTTCCATAAATCAAGACTTCCACATGGTAGATTTTAATACTGTACACCATCAACTGGATATGTCATTAATCTTATTTTATAAGATTATTTTACATTAGCCTCCAAAATTTCCCTTCCAGCCCCCCATTTTCCCAAAAGTTAAGTACACAGGCTCTACCAGTATTTGAAAGAGTACAATTACATAACCTGACAGTCAAAATAAGAAGCAAAACTGAATACCTGAAGATTCTCATGAATTTGCTTTCATAATAATACATACCGGTTTTCTACCAGGTCCACTCTACTAATTTTTATACTTGCTATTATTTTTGTGTCCAGCTAAGATGTGAGGCTACTCTTCTGCAGATACCAGTCAGAGACAAAGATGTGTCTCGGGCTCATATTTAGGGCAATGCACACTGATTCATATCTCCAAAGGAAATGAGAGCTCAGAAGTTCTAAATTTCCGCTGCAGATGGAAATCCGCCAAAATCTTCTGTTATGTGGAGACTGCCTTTTCCTTCTTCACAAATGAACTTCTAAACAATAACACAGAATGTCACATAAAAGCCTTTCTATTGATATTTCATCCTGTAAGCAGCAAAAGCAGAAACCAAACCCATGCCACCGAAAAACAGTGAAAGTGACTCACTAACCGTATCTCCGGGCAGTGTTTAATTGGGTGACTAAGAGAACAAGACTTTCTGGAGGTATAAAGAGCTTCTTCACTGCAAGCCCACCATGAGCCCAAGCTGCTGCCCCAGGCTGGCATCCCATCCCAAGCAAGCATCACACCATGTACTGGGCCCTGAGTCAGCCACCTTTTCTTAATAGCAGAAGTAGTTATCTCACAAAGCGGGGAAAAGAGGTAATTTAGTTAGCTAAATAATCATTAATAGCATCTGGCTTTTCCATAGCATATTTTTGATGGAAATGTTCCAGCTTACAAAACAGATGATACCATTATATCTCAGAAAAACCAATGCAATAGACAATTTTACTTTAATTTACACCACCTTTCAACATCTTCATGCTGCAAGTAGTTTTGCTTTATTCAGTGCCTGTAACAAAATCTCCAATATCATGGTTACTTAACATTCTCTCTAACTCAGTGGTTTGCATTTAATCTTCACAGAAATTCAGCATTTTAAAGTGTCAGTAACTCTTGAGCCTTTGTGTGCAGCAAGGCGCAGGTCCCCTTCGGGTGGACTGGCTTGATGCAGGGCTGGGACCCAACAGAGCTTTTGACCCTCATGAGTGCATCCTCATTCAGATCAAAGCTCCCTGTGAAGACGTCCTTTCAGTGCAAAAGCCAAAGTTTCTTCAGCTTTCCTGTTGAGCTGGGTGTCATCTTGCTAGGCTACAAAATCTCCACATTGGCTGTGCCCAGAGGTGGGATTGATTGAAATCCCAAGGTGATGCAACCTGACCAAAAAAACACACAGCTGAGCAGTCACCTAGCATCCTAGTCAGAGCCCTGGGCCTTGACTTTTAAAACAAGGGCACCCACCGCAGCCAGGGACAGTGCATGAGTGGAAGGCAGAAAATTTGTTTTCCTCCCTGCGAGGGATTTGGGTCAATTCCTGCTGAGTCAGAAAGACTCGCGGCTGTCCCAGCCAGCTGACGGTAGCCAGGGCTTCTTGCCCGCGGTCCCATAGGCTGAGCAAGCACCACTGGCTGGCACTGCTTACCGAGCTCTGCTAGGGAGGTCACTGCCTGTGGCACTATAAACATGGCATGACCATCCTGCACATCCCCTGCCAACCCCACAGCCTTCATCTTCTTTGCTTTTCTCCCTCAGCCCTATTCTCCCAAGGGCATCTCCAACTGAGACTGCCACAGGGCTCCTCTTGTGTTTCTGGCTGACACTGGAGTCTGACAGTCACATTACCGCTGCCTCTGTGTAGGTGTTTGAGATGGGTACATCTTTCCAGGAGGTACAGGGAGCCTGGCTGAGGTACAAGGTGGGATAGTCAAAAGCAAAAAAAGTAATCTACAGCTGGAAACATGTGTCCCTGAGGAAGTGGGAGGCCACATACGATAGAGCCACCTTCCCCTAAAGTAAATGAGATGCAGAGTGGTTGGAGCTGGTGAGGTTCAGTGCAGGGGTACAGCAGGGAGTGAAGGGGCTGTGCTTCTCCAGCTCTGTGCCTCTCGGCTGCTTTCCAGACTGTGGTACAAGACAAGGCTCACTCTCAGAGGGTCAATGGCCAGCTGGGTCTCTGCAGCTAGGACATCCTGCCCTGCCACAACCTTGCTTTGGCCTGGCCTTCACTGGGGTCACAGACGCCCCCAAATGATGGCTCAGCTAACTCACTTCTGAGCAGCGATGCTCCCCTTCCCTGGGTGACGGTGGTGGTCCCTCTCTCGGGGCGGTGCCTGGCACAGCTGAGGAGAGAGGCAGGAGGAGAGACAGGCAGTCAAAGCCAGCATCCCTCCCTGCAGGCAGCGGTTACCATCTGTGGGTGAACTTCTGCCTGGACAGACGGTGCAGGGGTGTGACGGGCTGCGAGGGGGATGGCTGCGTGGGGTGGCGAGTCCTTCCCCTCCCTCCCCTCAGCGCGCAGGGAGCAGAGTGTTCTGTGTGTTAACAGGAACAAGCATAAACATTTCCAGCCAAGGTACTTAACACTTAAGTCTGTTTGCCAAGTGGCTTTGCTACCTTCTTTGGTTAAGGTTAAGAGAAATGTTGTTGCTCAAAGGAGAAAACAAGTGGGGATGTTTTCCCCCCTCACCCTTCCTGTCTGCAAATCCAGACATCTCTGGTCTGCAGTTCCTTACAAACAAAAGAAGGAGCTTTTGTGGAGCCTGTTGATAAGACATACTCCACACCACCCCACATCCCACAGATTTTTATTATTATTTTTGTATTATTTG
This sequence comes from Nipponia nippon, assembly GCF_047370975.1. Classification (NCBI taxonomy): domain Eukaryota; kingdom Metazoa; phylum Chordata; class Aves; order Pelecaniformes; family Threskiornithidae; genus Nipponia; species Nipponia nippon. Next base: position 74,808,960 of record NW_028262336.1, on the reverse strand, counting down.
CAATAATATGCAAATGTTTGGGCACTTCTTAAGGTCACTCGCTAGTTGTGCTGCAGTGTGGTCATTGCTCGGGTTGCTGCAGGGACCTAAGGGCAAGCCCAGGGCAGAGTAAGGCACAACGGGTTGTCTGGGCCGGTTGATAGGATTTGCAATTGATCAGCAAGATCTGAGTGTGCAAGACTCAGATGTGCCCTGGTGAAAGGAGAGTCAGGGAGACAGGAATGGCTTTTTCTTGCACTCCTCTTCCCTGGGAACAGTTTGCAAGGAGACAAAATGCTTGCAGCCAAGGAAAGAGAGTCCAGCGTGCAGCAGCTGGGGCACGGGGCAGGCAGAGAGCTCTTGACAAAACATATAGGCCACAGCCACCCAAAATACATCAGACAGCTTGACGGAAGCAGATCATTAGGAAAGCAGAAAGTGACCTTGCAAGGTGCAAGGCTCGGCCTTGACCTGGTGGTGACAACTCAGCCACTGCTTTCAGCACAAGAGGGACCGGGTGAAGGCTAACTGCTCAACTGGGAGAAATTAGATCATTTCCAAAAACTTCTAGCATTTTAATCAAAAGAATGAGTGGGAGCCCTTATTTAAGGAATCTGAGTGCTTTCAACCACCTGTTCTTTACAATTTTACCACCTTGGATCATTTCAAATAAAAATCTGTACCCAGAAACAGACTTCCATGTTGTGCCCACTTGCTAACACAGCCCTGCAGCAAGATGGTCATAGTTCATAATGCTGAAGGGAAAGCACTGGTGAACAAAGGAGAGGAATTAGGAAGCAAAGAAATATATTTCAGGTGTGCAAGACTCCTGAGTACCTCTTTAAAAGAAGAAAGAATGACAAGGAAAAGTCTGTTTCCAAACAAGACTCATTTCTATTATGCGTGAGTCATGAAAAGTGATTTTTGGAGCCAGAGATTTTTTTTTCACTGGCATTGCTCACTTTTCTCAGTAAGCGAAAAAAATAGCATTACTTCAGGGTCTGAAGTTCACTGGGTTACCTATGCTTTCGCTCAATTCCACCAACAACAATATTTTCCAAATGGATTTTTTTTGTTTTCTCTCAACATCTTTGCAGCCTTACTGCCTCCATCATGCCACGAGCAGAGAAAGGATCATAAATTAGTTCAGTGCTATGTCTGATCCGGTACCGTTGCTCAAGTAATGCTAAGTTTTTATAATCTATCCCCTCCTTTGCCTCAAGATATCTGCCTTCTCCTTTCTAAATAACTTACTGGAAACTCAACAGAAAAAAATTTCCACAAGCTTCTAGTCAGCTATCAGGTCTGTGTAGATGGACCAGCAGGGATCAATCCAATATCCAGGATCCTCAGTTGGGATCAGGCAATGCATGCCGTATAGATTGTACTGTGTTGCAAAAAAAAAAAAAAAAAAAGCAAGTCTTTATAAAAAAGAGCTCGTCTGTAAGATGTGAGATGGCTTCTGCTTGGCCCAAGCAAAGCCTCTGCTGCAGTAGTGTGTCCAGTATGGGTACTACACTTGAAGCAAGATGCAGAGTGCTTGGAAAGCACACAGGTAAGAGCAACTACAGTCCCTTAAGTTTACGAAACATGACTTATGAGGAAAGACTGAAAGAGTTAAGACTGTTTAGTGTAAAGAAGAGCAGACTAACCATAGGAACAAAAATAGGCTTCAACTACATAAAAAGTGGCTGCAAACAGGAAGAACAGTGGCAGTACCACGAGAAATGGTGAGCCTGGATTGCCACAAAGACTATTAGCACTTTTAGCGTTATACCCTAAAAACAACAACTGCCTTTTTCCATCTGTCTACAGACAGACTAGATCTAAGCCTTAGCTTAATTTTGTTACTCTGTGGTTGTTTTACTCTGTGGTTACCTGAATCAGCTCACCCTTATACCCCATGGTCGGTTCTAGCTGCCAGAAGTGAAATGTGCCCCCTGAAGTCCTTGCCTCTTCTCTTTCAGACTCCCGCTTGCAGCCTGCTTAGGTGGAAAGCTGTAATTCAGAAAATATAATTTATAAAGTATCTAAGGTCCACTGGTTAGTAGCCGTTGGTCCACAAAGGTCTTTTAGTGGACTTTTGGTCTGCAAAGGTTGGTTGGTATTAAATCCTCTTGCGCCTTTTTAATATACATTTCCTACGTTTTGTCTGAATTTGGAGTAGGCGTTTTGCTCTGTGCTTGCAGAGCACATAGCTCTGTGTAACACATTCGATGCCCGTAATTTGGCCTAGATATTGCTGAGAGATCTACAGCCCTGATCAAAGGCAGCACACTCACATTCATCCCATTTCACTTCTCTGTGCTATTTTCACTGCCAAACAATATTCTCCTAACATATCTGAAACAGCCCAAAACAGAGGAGGAGGGGAGACAGTATAGGCCAAAATGCTTGAATTACTCAAGCTGTACGTTAGCTGCCTTCTATCAAATATGAACAGCATTTAGACTGGAACCTGAACAAAAACCATCCAGTTAATGGCCAGCTCAGGGAAGAGTCAAGAGAGGCTGGCAGGGAGAGGCAATGCTTTGAATAAGCTTCATGTCTTCTCTAACAGCTGAGATTTGTCATGAGATTGCAATCTTGTGTACATAACAGAGAGCCACACATTTGTAATGTTGAATGGTGTGGGTCCCATAGTTTTCCTTTCTTCCTACCCAGGAGATGTTGTCCTGCTTCATCAGGCACCTGAAGTGGGGCACAGATGAGGTGCTCAAATTGCTGCGCTGGATCTTAAGCATAGGTTTAGGATTTATCCCAGACCACTTTAGACATCTGTGGTTTAAAATGCTGTGTGGGAGCTAGTCACCCTGTGATCCCCTGAAAGTCAGCAGGACAGGATCCATCCTATCCCTGGGAGACACCTACACCAAGTCAGAGGGGCAGTCTAAACATGCCAATTGACAGTAAAGCAGATGGATGATTAGTAAAGGTATGGACATACTGGGCAGGATTCGACTGAATCCCACCCTGACTCAGCAGATACCTGCACGTGAATCCTACCCTACCTCAGACCAGTTGGATGTAATTTATACCCACAACTTTCAATCCAAACCAGAGTGCACATGAGGAACAATTTCCTCCTTTCCTCCTGCAACTAATTTTTCCATATTTCACATCTCTCATTTCTCCCAGTCTGTATCCAAAGGGAGCAACGCTTTCGCCCAAAGCTGCTGCAGTGATAGAGCACTGCAGCTCTTAAAATGTCAAGTCAGATTGAGGAGCCCCTCTCCATCCCACATTATTAAGTCTTCATTGAATAGACCTTTACCTGACCAGAACTCAAACTGGCCTTGATGTGCAAAGCCTTGTTGCCCCCTCTGTCCATACGGCCTGGATGCCCCAATGAAATCCATGTTCTTCTTTAGCCATAATGTGATGATGGCCATCAGTACGGAAAACAAGTCTCTGATACAGGCATTTGCTGACAGACTGGACCTCACTCACGCAAAAGATAACGCCAGCTATTTCAAAAACTAAGCCTGCCATTTATTCTTTTGATCAAGCTTTTACATAAAACATGCTCTGCGTGCGTGTCTGTGTGTACACAAAGTCAAGCTGTCCCTTATTTTCCTTGTGCAGAAATAATGCTATCCTTCTTGAAAGATGCTTCACTAATACCAGGCTGGTGGGGAAGTAGTTACAGCAGGCGAAAAGGCTAATCAAGAGGAAGGGTTGGTTAAGCTTCATTGCTTAAGGCTATATCGTTGCCAGGCAGCTTTTGGGAATCAATGGACATTTTCATAAAGTGTTTAATAGTGAGAATGCACTGAGACAATATAAGCCCTTTCCAAAGGAGCCCTTTGTTGAAATTTTGGCAGTATCTCTCTGGCTGGAGTCAAATAAATTAGTCATCAGATAAATCAGTCATGCCAGCTATGAAAGTGGTACCAAAATAAACAGAATGTTTTAGTCAAATCCATGAAACAAAAGGATCAGCAAATCTTATTTAAAATTCCCCCATGTAATTGATGCATAATTAAGCTTCTAAACATGAATGCAAGTGTGCTGTTCCAGAGTATGTGACGATGAAGATTGTATCTTTGAAAGTAAATGGGGATCTCCGGATGTGATTAGAAGTAATTTTTGAATTGCTGGTTCCAAGTTCCTACTGGCAAAATCCAAGAAATTCAAAGCCAGGGAAACTCCACAGATTTTGATGGAGTTACAACAGACTTAGGCTGAATCAGGCCCTCAGAACTTAGTCCTATTAAAAATGGACTGTCAACTATTTTTAAAAGAAAATGTCAGGATAAGATTATAAAAATCACATTCTGCAACAAAAACATGGGGGAAGAAGCACAATACCAGCAACTTGACTGCCTTATCCCAAACACGTTGCCTTAAGTAATCTACCCTACTAGGTCTAAACTACACAAACAACCTGAAGACTTTTAAATTTTTCTTGTCCTAAAATACAGACAAAATAATAACAGTGATACCTTTATAATTATTCCAGTTATCCTTATGTTTAGCTCATATATTAATTATTATTTTTATATAAAATACTTCTAAAAAGCTAATTCTTTTACAGTGTCCTTACCCCACTCCCACTTTGCCTGGCAAAGGACCCAAGTCCTGGGAGGGGAGAAGCAGGGCATGAGAAAGAGACCATTGGTTGTAGCAATGTGACCAGGCGGCACCTCGTGGGAGGGACGAAGCACTGCTTTTAAATGGGTTGAGAAAGTTAAAAATGTTGTGAGGAAGCTTTTCTCATCTAGTTAGTGTTTGTTTCCTAATAGCTGTCTCTCAGCCCAAAATATTACACGTTAGGTGCCTAATATCAGATAAGTTAGCAGACTAACTGGTCTTCTGCATCGAGGATGCAGTTTTTACTGGTTTTGGTTGTCCAAGCCTCTGGACTCAAGTCTTGAAGGGATGCAGGGGCAGATTCTCCTTTACCTGGAGATATGCATTTAGACACATCGAGTCTCGCAGCTTTGATGTGAATCTCCCGCTGTCCTCCCATCACACGCTTTACTACGTCAGTGCCGGCGCTCCCCTCCTGTGCAGCCGTGGCCACCTCTGTCCTGCTCCGATCCTGCCTATGCCAAGTGCAGCTGATGATCGTGTCCTTCAGGCAAGGAGACCTGCAAGGGGATGGCTTGTGTATGGATGACCCATACCCAAGTATTAGAGCAGTTAATGCATTTCAGCTCAAGTTGGTGATGGGATTCCTAACAAAGGCAGTACAGAGAGGTTTCTGAGAGGCAGGATTTCCCCTCCATTACTAAGCACTTGTTTCCATGGGATACCCCTCCCAAAACCTAAAAACACTCCTCACTTACCAAGTCCCTTAGTAGGACATACATATCAGAAAAGCAACAGCCTTTGTCACATGTATTCACTAATGTTGTATTCAACACACAAATACAGAAAGGACAGGCCATGACCCCTGTGCATGCCCACCAAATTGCGCTGAAAAGAGACAAGGGAACAAGCTTCAGATGTATATTCTTTGGTGGAATATCCTCAAAGCAGAGAAATTACACATTTCCTCATGGAAATTTAGGAGCCTTGTTGAGATTTGGCAATGTGGCCAATAGTAGTGCTAAGTTTGACTTACTTACATTACTTCCCTTTACAGTAGCTTGTATACTATTGAATTCCATATGTACATTTTAATTCCAGCAATAATGTTGCATTCTTTCTCTTGAAGGATCAGACTGAAGTCAATACTGTATTTGCATCGGAAAGGCTGTGCCACTTTATTACCATAAGCCACACAGTTTTTAGAACTGACAAGGACTAGAAGGAAAATATTGCTCCATAGGGTGCTTAGGGCATTTGTGAATCTGATTCTGCTTCATGAGATATTTTCACTGCTCTGCTGATGGTCAGCTATATTTGTGTATTTGGGGGATTACATCTCTCTCATGCAGTGCTCCATGAAGGAACCAAACACAGGCATTGTGTTCTGTTCGCACTTATCTGGAACTACTGAAACCAGATCCAATTATTATTATTATTATTATTATTATTATTATTATTATTATTATTATTATTATTATTATTATTACTGGCTTCTAGGAGTACCTCTTGTAATTGGCAGTGTGCAAACACAAAATGCAAAGGACAGCTCTGTCCCAAAACGTTTATAATCTAGGGAGCAAACTTCAAAGGAAGCAGGTAGGTTTATGCCATAAAGGGGGAGGAAGACAGAGGTGGAAGAAGAAAATCAAGCTTGTTTGATCACAGATTCTCAATAACCACCACAGAGGCAAAAAGTCTCAGTGGTGGAGATTCCCCATGCTGTCCCTCCAACATGGTCGAGGAGGCTGTCAGTTGATACAACCTATGAAGGGATAAAGATAGTAGTCCTCATTGATAATGTGCTCTTACTTGCATAATTTGAAACCTTTATCTCATAAAACAATTTGGATTTTCCCCTTCAGTACAGTTCATGTATCTCACACTGTGCTCTTCCTTTTTTACGTGTTGGGAGAAATTAATCTGCAAATACAGGAGGTAGGTTTCGATGTAGACACCAGTCTGGTCCTAACCATCTGAGCAGGAATGAGTTGGCCACTTATCCAAGCTTCTGTGTTATACCTAAGAAGAAACACATGATTTCTGTAAGTTTGTGTCTTGCTTTTGTGCTAATAATTCATTTATCATTGTCCATTAACATGTATATGACAGAAGCTCTTATATAGCCAGTTACAGCTGAAACTAGGGTCCAAGAAAAAACCACCAGGGGAAGAACTTTATGTAAGTGCATCAAGAATTGGCTTGGTGGCAGGATCAAAAATTTTGATGTGACCCTCTGGGATAAACATTTGATTTTGGGATCCTCAAATTATTGTGCACACAGAAAAACAAATCTTTCTCACCTACAGACAAAAAGGAGAGGACAGTGTCACATTACCCAGGCACAGGTGTTTCTTCTTTTCTCCAGTTCCTCTCACTCTTTATGCTGGCATGTTCAATTGGACTTTACTTGGAAGGAGGAGAGGTTTTACAGCGGATAATCCTTTTTGTCCCTGAAATGTCCAACCCTGTTGTTTGTCTTTTTTTTTCCTATGAATTGAACTCCTATTTCTAGAGATTCAAAAGTTCATCAATAAAAACCTAAAATCAGTCCAATTATGACTAAGGCATGTAAGAGTATACAAACCTGGTAAAGTTTCCACAAAATGTAGAACATTATAAAACATTGTTTACGCATTTCATTTTAAATGCTGTCTTGCACAACCCTTGGATGTTAACACATGTGATTAAAGTTTAAACTTACACCCAGCACTCGTTAATCTGCTTATAGCTTCCCTCAGCTACATGAAAAGGTATATATGAAAAGGTATACGCTAAGGCTGATGTAATTAACCTGGGTTTATGTAAGTCTGGGGCATATCTCATTTAAAAGGGAGCTAGCACCTCCTTTCATAGGCCTGGGAACTCCAGAGGAGCCTTAGTTGTGAGCACCATGGTGTGTCGGCACCCACACTCAGAGAGGGCAGGGGCTGCCGGGGCACAAGCTTAAAAATAATCTTGCAAGTAATGTGACAGAATTGGGAATACTTTAATTTACATGCACGTAGTTTCAATAGCTATTGGCCAGCAATAACAGAGTTCCTATTTGCTAGCTAAGCTAACAAAGGACTGAAAAGTAGCAGGTTCAGCACAGATCCCTGCAGACCCCTTCTGAGGGCATCGTGGACAGAAAGCCACCGATGATTCAGCGGGTGTTTGGGGTCTCTGCTGTAGGGTGATTTCAGCAAACTTCATGTTGTTTTTATTGAGTGTAAAAAACCTCAAGGTATACAACATCTAAGTACAGCTTCCTACCCAGAGGGCCTTCTACTCTATCAGGAAAGAAATTAGATTGATTTGACATGACTTATCTGTACTGGCTGTTATGCATCTCTTCATTGTCTTACAGGTATTTACAAATAGTTTATTTCACTACCTGTTCCCCAAAATTCCAACAATTGACATTAGGTATATGAATTTTTAATTCCTTGATGTTTCTATTGTGTTTTTATTGTTTTTAAGTTTGTCCCTGTTTGTCCTCTTCCAGGCTTCTGCCATTTACAAACCCTCCACGAGCCTGCGAAGGCTCTGTCTATGGCATGAAATGAAACAGGCCAGACTGGTGTTCAGGATGGCTCAGGGCACACTCCAGAGCAGATATGTTTTGGGGAGAGCCAGTTGGTGTGGCCTAAACCGAGCCGTAAAGTTGTACAACTGGCAACCAGAAGTCCAACGCCAGAGGTGGTTGCTTGGACCTTCTTTCCCTAGAAGTATGCGTGTACTGAAAATTGCGTGAACTTCTCTAAGACTGTTTCAAACTCATTATCTCGTCCCAGGCTATATATAGGACATCTGCCTTCTCCCTGTGAAACAACAGCTCTGGTCTGCCAGAAGTGTGGCACACAGGCGCGCGGCCCTGGCCGAGCGCCCACTGGGGAATTCCTGCCCCATCAGCGGGCCATCGAGATGTAAAGAGGACGTGGCAAGGGCAGAGAACTTTACCCATAGAGATTTTGCTGCCACTTCTGATCTTTAAAGATCTTTAAAGTAACCTTCTGCCTTCAAAACAGTTTTTAGTGTAAAAGGAATGCTTCAAACAGGTAGAATTACAATGTCACACATATCACAGCCCTTCAAATACGTAGCATTTAAAAATCACCCCTTAGGATTTTGGCTCTAAATCTGTATCTAGGTATTTTTCAGATAATATTTTTGCCTGATGCCTCACAGGAGAGCAGACGGAAGTCAGGAAGCTTCAGGTCACAGATTTACTTCAAATCATGCCTTATAACATTGGACAGGAGGGTACCTCTTTCCAGGCTTGATGAGTACCACTCGCACAGTGCCCTGGATGCTCCTGTGGTTCTCTATCATCCCCAAATCCTACCCTCAAGGGAGCTTTTGAAGGCTAAAGGAAGATTTCCCAGACAGCAAAGCAGCAAGGTCTCCTGACGCTAGCAGATTAAGATAACTTAGCCCTGGCTTCCTTTGCTCTAATGAGAGCTTTCAGACTGGAATAGTGTGAGGGGTGTTCAAATCTCACCCAGCACTACACAGGGACATAGAGAACAAGCCAAGTGTCTCAGCTTCGGGTTTTGTTTACCAAGATCTGACAGCCCGTTCTTGCAAAATGCTTGCCTCTTGCTCTCTCCGTGGATTCTTTGGATCTGCTTCCCTCTAAAGGCCATTCAGTGAATTATGGTATTGCCCTGAACGTCAATCAAGTCTTAACGCAAAATCAGGTCTCAGGTGTATTCCTTATCTGCAGAGGTGTTTGAGCTCTGTGAAGGAGAGGAATAAATACTTTAAGGGTTACTTCTTGTTGTAAGACAGTTTAAAAGAAAGAATGTGTAAGTAAAGTCAGACATTTTATCGGTGAGCAGAGGTTTTCATGACAAAATTTATCCAAACCCGAGTCTCAAGCATACATGCTTTCGAAGTAGTACCTTATCGTACAGAAAAGTGAACCACAAAAGTGAACTGGCTTGTCCCAGGCAGAACCAGGATCTGGCTATCCTAGCTCCGAGCCCTCTGCTCAGAGGAGTAAGCGATTCTCTCCAAACGTGCGGGGGCGTTCGACCTCTCAGGCGTAGCTGCAGTATTGCTGCAGCTTCGTGTGATCCCAGGTAAGGAACTTTCTGGTGTAGCAGAATTTGGGCAGACTGTGTTTTCTCTCAAAAGGTGAATTGCTCCGTCAGATGAGAGGCTCAGATGTGCCATGAAATTGAGACCTTTAACTGAGGTGTTGGACTCCCACTGCACTCAGTGGATAAAGAGAAGCCCAAGCTGGAGTGGCACACTGAGAAGCTGGTCATTTTGTCTGCTTGGTTAGGGAAAAAAAAAAGGAGGCTTTTAAAGTTTACCTGTTTGTTATTTGGGCAGACCGTGAGAAATGGGATAATCTCTAAGCATACTTGTAATCTGAGTAATAAACATTGTCAACCATCATTTATGCTCAGCTTCAGCACTGTATAGACATCTCCAGAGCGGAGGGGATCACATTTTAGGTAAATTGAATACCTCTCTGCAGTCCTCTCTGCAGGGAGAGCACAGGAGGTCTCATCTAACTTAGAGAGAAGGGAACAACTGAGGTGTTTAAACATAGGACATCTTAAAAGTCTTTAAAATATCTGAGACTTTCCACAGGCTTGGCAAATATGATACAGGAGACCCACATCCCGCAGTCAAGGCACTGGAGGATATCTCGGGGCAATTAAAATGGCACTAGCCACATATGTTTATGTACCTGCACTGCTCCATGGTTGTTTTGTCTACTGGAATTGCCCTAACCAGAGAAGGAATTGTCCTTTGGGATTGCCTCTTTCTCTCTCTGCAAACTATAAGAATCTGCATGACGAATTCGGGGTAAATCTTTTAGCTAAAGCTGGCTGAGCTGCACCCTGCCCCAATATAAAGAAGCAGCAGCAGGGCTCCTTATTAGGGCTTTAGCTCCCTCCAGATGCAATGTAGTGACTCCAGGTGGCTCCCGGCTGTTTGGGGTCCTCTTCTTAGAGACTGAAGTCTCCAGGTGCAGAGTGGCCCACACTGCCACTGGGTCTTCACCAGGCCCTTCGTCGTCTTCACCAGGCCCTTCGTCATCTTCACCATCATTGTCCGCGCTATGTCATTTAGTTCACTTCCAGGATCTCTTTTGGAGATAACTAATTAATTTGACCAAAACATAAACTGGGATGTAATTCTGAGGACAGCAGGCTCCATGGATTGGCTTTACCAATAGGCAACACCTTCTCCCACACATGCTGACATGTTATACTGGGATGTGAAAACCTTAAATTCCATTTCATGATATAAAAACACTGAAAAAACCCACCTTAAAATTCATAATTATGTCTTAGAGCCATCACATCAGATCTGGCAGAGATCCAAACCAAACGATATACAATGAGATCCCAGACAACTTGCTTTAGCAATAGCTAGCGGGCGGATATAAGCCACCCTGTAAAATTTGGCCTGAGAGCACCACCTCATGCCCAGGAGTGCCTTTGGCTGCCTTCAGCTCTGCAGGGGCAGCCCTTAATTCTTACACCTTAAGGAAGGTACCAAAGCTATGCATGAACGCAGTGTCCACAGCGGCCAGCCCAGCTGACTCTGCAGCTCACAACAATGCTCTCCCAGTCGATAGCAAAGCCACTGCTACTGGGGACCTGCCGAAGGTAGTAGTCAGAAAGGTATTGTGAAGGAAATCCTCCGCAGATCTGTAGCCTCTTCAAAGCAGACAGAACAAATTCAAAATTAACCCACATTGGTGATTTAGGTACTTTGAACTAGATCTGAAGCCCAAGCTACTGTATCATTTTATGAGGGTGCACCACCTTTGTTATTCAAGCTGATCCAGAATCCAGTTTCAGTGTTTCTTGAGACTGCTCATCTTTGCATTCTGCATCCATGCAGCCCGCCCGGCAATCTTCTGTGCTTACCTCCTGCTGTTAACGAGAGTACTGCCACATGCCTCACACTTTCCAAGGTCAGCCCAAAAATACAAAGCCCACACAAGCAACAGAACATTCAAACTTAATAAATGAGAAATTGTTAAAATAGGTGAGAGAGCAGATATTGCCGAAGGTGTTTTGGAACAGCTACAAAACATTAGACAGAACCAGTTTTGCAAGAACGTGTCCAGAGTATCTATCTGGAGAGTCCAAACCTCTGTGAAACACTTCTGTGAGAACAGAGAACAATGTACAGTAAAATGAGATATCCTGAATACGGGTAAGTATTATTTACAGAAAGTATTATGTTCTTTGGCAGGTGATGGGGGCACAAAGAGTGTTAAAATGGGAAAGGATGTAAGATAAATCTTCTACCAAGAAGTTGTTTATAGAAAGAATTTATATAAAACCAGTAAGGTTTTGTCACTTATAGACCCAAAGCTGCCTACAACAGTAGCTCAGTGCAGTGGAATAAGGAGATAAACAGGTTAGTAATTAGGTTAATTAGAAAGCGCTGTTCAGAGTATGGCTGGCTTGGGGGAAAACTGTTCTCAAAGATATATGACAGACCTCAAGGTCCCTGAAGATTAGCTGATCAGGGATTTCTTGTCCACTTAAGTGTGCAGAAAGTGCAAATAACTAATCCTATCTCTCTCCAGTCAGGGAGATCACTATCCTGCAAACATAAAGAAAAAGATAATACCTTCTTTCAACTACTGCATGATTGGAGGTATCAGATTGTCACAGCTGAAGATGGAAATCCTCTAATGTCCAAAAAATGGATGCAAAGAGGACAGTAAGAATTAAATAACTAGTTTCCGCTCTCCCTAGTGTCAAGAGAAAGAAAGGCAACTCACCCCACTTATCTCAGACAACTGTTTTTGGATATGATGTCCCTCCCTCTCTGTTGTCTCCGTCTTGCCTATAGAGAGCCTAGAGAATTGGCATAAACTACCCCCTGAAATTTTAGTCTGCTCGAGCTGGACTAGATGAGACACATCTTACCAGTGCAAGCGTCTTCAGCAGTGCTTCATCCTGGAGCTAGGATGACCACCTCTTGAAAGGGAGGTTTAGTTACATATCTGTCTGTGACACTGGCAGATGGTCAGTGTGTGCTATTTGTAATGGTCATTTGGTACCTGTGCGCCTTCTGTAGCTGCCTGTGCAGATAATTTTATCTCCATAATCTGAAAGCACTGGCTGTAGAGTCTGTATGTTATGTTCCCAGACAGTTTGCATCTTAGGAGCGTGGAATAAAAAGGAGTTGCAAAGCCTAATTTTAGTAAAGGTTTCCAGGGAGTAAACTGGCCTGTACTCAAGCCAAAAAAAGATCTGGTAAATTTGAGAAGAAAGTTCATAGAGGCACAGTTTGGTTATCTTAGGAGCAGTTGGTACCAGGTCAGTGTCATGGTTAACCCCAGCCAGCAACTAAGCACCACACAGCCACTCGCTCACTCCCCCCCGGTGGGATGGGGGAGAGAATCAGAAGAGTAAAAGGGAGAAAACTCATGGGTTGAGATAAAGACAGGTTAATAGGCAAAGCAAAAGCCACACACACAAGCAAAGCAAAACAAGGAATTCATTCACTACTTCCCATGGGCAGGCAGGTGTTCAGCCATCTCCAGGAAAGCAGGGCTCCATCACGTGTCACGGTTACTTGGGAAGACAAACGCCATCACTCCAAACGTCCCCCCTTCCTTCTTCTTCCCCCAGCTTTATATGCTGAGCATGACGTCATACGGTATGGAATAGCCCTCTGGTCAGCTGGGGTCAGCTGTCCCGGCTGTGTCCCCTCCCAACTTCTTGTGCACCCCCAGCCTCCTCGCTGGTGGGGTGGGGTGAGAAGCAGAAAAGGCCTTGACTCTGTGTCAGCACTGCTCAGCAGTAACGAAAACTTCCCTGTGTTATCAGCACTGTTTCCAGCACAAATCCAAACCACAGCACCATATTAGCTACTCTGAAGAAAATTAACTCTATCCCAGCCAAAACCAGCACATTCAGTTACCCAAAGTATCACAACAAGTGCCTCAGTTGAGAATTGCTGAAGCACTACCAAGTCAGGGCCACCAAGCTCCTTGCCTCGGCTAAGCCCTTCAGATAGCACAGGGCCACAAATGTAATCCCATTAGTGGGGCTCCCCTCCATCACCTAGGGAAAAAGTTTGAGTTTAAATAAAGGTTTAAATATTCCTTACAGAAGTGCATTAGTGAAGTGCTCAAGGTTAGGGAAATGAATCTGTCGCACTGTCCCAGACTTGAACTCCAGGCGTTTAACATGTGCATTGCTCTGCAGCTTTGCCTCGTTCCCCCTGGTGCCTACAGAGACCACCCATTACAAAGGCTGAGCAGAAGGCAGGAGTAGCTCCAAGCACTGGTGCTGCGATGTTCAAACACGGAACAGCTTCTTGTAGATCTTCAAGTCCAGCCTGTTACGCATTGCCTGGTAGATGTCAAATTCCAGATGAAGTTTCGGAAGGTTTTAGAAATGGAATATATAGTATATTGGGGCAACTGAGAAAAAGATCTGCTCCTAAGAAAAAAGGTGAATACAGAAGACATTGAGAAAAGATACAGAATTGTGTTTCAAATAATGTAAGGCTCAGATGTGAGAAATAAAATGATATGCTAGGAGGAAAACAAATGTTTTCATGTCCTCAAAAGGACCACTGACCAGGCCATGTACTATGATTTACTTTTAATTCTGCTGAAAGGCTGAAATGTAATAGTACCTGGAAAAATAATGCTTGGGAGTTCAAGCAGACTCATTCACCAATTCCAAATAATAAAAGTAGCGTTTAAAAAGTACAACCAAGAGGATCAGACAAATAAATTGTTTGGAAAAAATGAGCAGGTGTAACAAACCAATACCATGTTGTCTCAGCTTTTTATAATAGCAGGGGAAAAGCAACAGAACATCTCCCACATACACAGGTCTCTCCCCTGCAAGAGCGAAGGCATGCCTCCTGCCCAGGGAGCAATGTGCGACCGACTGCCGCTTCGAACGGAGCTTGCCTTAGAAGTGATGGTGAGGGACAGCTTTATGGGACCTTGTGAGAGGGAGGCAGATGGCCATTTTATGCTGTTACCAGCACATTTATTCCGGTGTTCCTCTCTATCATCAAAACAAGAATGAATCCCTGCCTCCAGAAAACTCTTGCAGTCATTTTACAGTTGCAGTGCAGCTGAGACAGATGAATCCTCAAGAGCAGAAAATAATATTCCTTGAAATATGCACTACCATAGGGGACATACAATTTGCCCTGTAACATCTGGAACTCTTCAACACAACACAGAGACAGCCGAGGCATCTAAAAGAGAAAAAATAAAGAGTAACTAGGTGGGGTAAGTTCAACAAGTCAGTACAGAGGGAAGGAGTGGTCCATATTCTTGGCTTAGGGCTGTGAAAGGGAAAAAATAAGTAGGCAAGAAAAACAAAAGTGATGACAGACGAGTGAAATGTAGGAAAGGATTTAAAGTAGGAAATGAAGCAGGTAAAACACCATTCCCTCCCCCACAGAGATGCCATAAAGTGTGAGTGAATACACGTAAAGCCCATCAGATAACTTCGCTGAAGAGAATCATGATGGTTTGACCAGCAAACACTCATTAAAAATCTAGGCCTACTCACACGGCAAAGTTTGCAGCAGTAGACCTTGCCTGGGAAAAGCATTATTTTTAGGACAAAACCATTCACACTGGAGTTTCCCTGCTATCCCGCTGAATGCCAAAGAACAGAAAAAGCCCAGACATTTCCATACAGATCACTTTGCACAGAATACATTTGTCTCAAAATCTCCCATAAACTCCTCCACACGAAAAAAACGTAGCGGTCTCTTAACAGGTGGCAAAAACAGGTCCAGAGCTGTATATGTTAATCAGATCCCAATTCTGCAAGCACAGAGTGGTAAAACTCTCCTACACCTCCCTCCCTCCCCACCGACGGAGCGCCAGAAGGACCTGGTACCGGAGACCGGAGCGGCGGCAGCCTACCATGTCTTCCTCCCAGATGTAGTGAATGACTCGATGAACAAGATCTACGTGAACAGATATCTGAAGAGATGGCTGTAATTCAACTGAGGGCAGTGAGAGGACATGCCAAGGCAAACACATTCCACATGACTTGCAACATAGTGTGAAATTTCACCCTATCATAAATAGCACAGTAAATGCGAATGTTGTATTTCCCAAGACACTGGTCAGACACATCCTTTTCCCTAAGGAGCAGACGTGGAGGAAACGTAGCATCCCCGCTCCTTACCCCTGACAGGCAGATCGGAGGGATTCCTGCTGCGAGGATGACCATGTTGCCCACTGATCCCACCTGCTGTCTGCCTGGGTAAAGAAAGATGCTTCAAAAGCTGCGTACTCTGGCAGCCAGGGCGCACAGAGCCAGGGAATTACATAAATACCAGCAGCCCCTGGGAAGACAATGAACAAAGGTGTATTCCTTCCCCTTTCCTGATGTGACCTTTTTGCTGTGTTCAAGCCGTCTGCAGTATGATACCTCAATTCCACCATAATTGGAGGCCATACCCTTCCATACGCATAAAAGCCAACCCACTTGTTATGCTGAAAGCAGATTTTTTGCTTGTGTCTATACTTTATTAGTCAACAGCCAAGCCCATCCAACCACAGCTGGAGCAGGCACCATCTACGAGGAGAGAAATCCTTCCCAAGTGTGACCACAGAGCCTGTCCACAGACAGAGGATGACGCAGACAGGCGCCAAACTGTGGGCAGTGTGTGCAGTTTATCACTGGTCCAGAAAGTTTCTCTTCCAGAGGTGCACAGACACAGTCACTCATTTCAACAGCACTGCCTCTTAAGTTGAGCAGTGCTTAGGAGGTGGGACTCACCTCATTAATTTTAGCAGTCTAAAGGGGATGTCTAAGGTAATCATCCTAAACTCCTTCTGCAATAAGTGAAAACCTAAGATCACCCTCTGGAAGTGACCATCCACTACACACGGAGCTTAGAGTCAGTGGCTTACGCTAAATCCTAAACTTTAGACAGCTAGGTTAAGAGAGACAAATCCCATCCAAAATGAGTACGTGGCTCAGGCTCGTGGCTCATAGGTGAGACCCATGGTCCACGTCCTCATGGACTCCTCCGTATTCATAGCTCTATTACGTGGAGAGTAAGTCTTTCTTACAAAATGACCATATTTCTCATTTTGCTGTGCCTTCCCACCTCCGTGCCAAAACACTCCTAAGTGTTGAGGGGTTCTTCCTCAGGGCTTGCTACTACTTTTCATGCCTGTGTTTTCCCTGCCCACAGGCAGCATATTCTGAAGTGCCACACATTGCCATGTCTCCTGGGTCCACAGGAGACAGTGTTCTTTCTTTCAGGTGTATTTGAGACAGGTTTGTTTCTTTCTTCTTCTTTCTCACTTTTTTTCCACCTTCCACTCCTGTTGCAGCCTCTGCATCCCCATGATCCCATGTTGCTCTTATGGAATAGCGAAGTGTGAACAGACCTATTCCTCCATCACAGTGCGGAGTTTGGGAACTCACAGGAAATTCAGTTCCCAAAGAACAAATTTTTCCCATCCTTGGAAAGCCTAGGTGCCCTGTCGCTGTGAGGTCCCAGTAGCAAAATGTGTTCAGGGCCAAGATCAGTGTGGGAAGCCGAAGTGCCATGCAGGTCTGCAGGAGGTGGGAGC
Source organism: Nipponia nippon (assembly GCF_047370975.1). Classification (NCBI taxonomy): domain Eukaryota; kingdom Metazoa; phylum Chordata; class Aves; order Pelecaniformes; family Threskiornithidae; genus Nipponia; species Nipponia nippon. The sequence goes on along the minus strand of NW_028262336.1, from coordinate 74,791,898 downwards.
CACCACCAATTTGCAAAGGCAAGGCTGGGAGTGGGGAGCAGTCAAGGCTACCTGGGTGCAGAGCTTGGCCAGAGCTGCAAGGTCTCCATTTTAGGGGATCAGATGATGGTTCTGAGGATAGTGGGGGCCACTGGGGCACTGCTAACCCTGCATGACTCTGCCCACCACACAGGGAATGCTGGTGGTGGCTGCAACGCCCAGCACTGAGGAGGAGCTGCATGGTAGGACCCCAGACCTTTACTGATGCAAAATACAGACATTTCTAACAAGCCATTTTTGTGCAGTTGTGGGTAAGAGCAGCTTCAGACCCAGCCTGCTCTTTGTGGAACGGCAAAAGGGTTGGACACAAAATTTTTATATATACTCCAGCGTTAGTAATTTCCCTCAAAGAGGTGGTGGGTCCACATCTCTGCATATCCATGTGCTGCCCCATTGCTCCTCCCTTTCAAGGACAGTTAGCAAAGCTAACACCTAACAGCTCAGCAAAGCAAAGCCAACTGTCAGGCTGGTGTCTGACTTGATCCTGCCTTCTCCAGACTGGAGAAGAGAACTGGCCTGAAGGACAGCCGATTTCACAAACTGGTTCTAATTTCTTCACCCTGGCAAAGCTTCTTTTCTTTCTGAAGCTCAAAATGACTGGAGGCAACTGATTATTCCAGTGACCCTTTTCAGACCATTGGCTAAGACTCTGCCAAAGACGTTATGAGCAGGGTTAATACACATTATTGGTCTGTCAACAGTACAAAGAGTAGTTTGTGATCCTTGCAATTTTAACACAGTAAATCCATCTGTTGATGTAAGTGTTTATTTACTATTCACTTGCTGATACCTAGCCAGCACGCAGCAAGCTTCTGAGCGATCACACATCTCCAACACGTGACCGCGCGGTATCAGCGGAAAGCAGATACCCTGCAATCGCTTCTGCTGAGAGCATACAGACTGGGGGCTCTGGTAACTGCCTGCTCCACTTTAGTTTATCCTACTTAAATGAGAAGTTCGGAAGAGGTGTCATTCAGCTGACTTGGATGAAACCACTCAGAGACAGGAATGTGCAGATCCTACCTGGACAGTTATCCATACTCTTCTCATGCCCCTTTTCATACATGTTTCAAGTTTCAGACAATGAATCTCCCACATAAGTGGGCAAACTGGCAGCTCTCTCTTTTTTGATGGCAGAAATTACCATTATTCCAAGGTTAGACTCGCTAGGTCCAACCATTTCTTTTGCTTGCATTATCCGTCTGCCACATTTCAGCTTGTTCAGGGAGATAAGGCGTGTGATGTAGCCCTGAAAAGTGCCATTTCTTCTTACAAGTGAAATAATAATTGCTGTTTGCTTTCCTGTCACTGGATATAGGATCTGATTATGAATTCAGAGCTGCATAAATCTTAACAGTGTAGACGCTAATCGAGTAATGTCACTGTAAAACTGCCGTAGTTAAGATCATATTTAGACTTGTCAGGTCATTTTCTGCTCTGGATTTTCCAGGTGAACAGATACCAATAGACTTTTTTTTTTTTTTTTTTAAGTCTTTGCTTTCATTCCGCTTTGGCATACTCACTTGGAAGTCATATTTCACAAGAGACCACAGTCTGGTTATTAACTTCAGCAGCAGATAAAGTCACAATTCAGGAGCCATATGTACCGGTGCTTGTAAGCGATCAGAACTGAAGGAACAGTCAGCACCTAACGAGTTGTTCATTGTGCCAGGTCTGCTCTAGGAGAAATGAAGAGAGGACTTCACTGCATAGAAGTCTTTTTTTTAGGTTTTATTACACCAATGTGCCAAATTATTTTTTCCAGAAGAGGGCGCAAAATTTATCTCCAGCAATACAAAAGAACTATGTTGCTGCCAGCCTGTATTTATGCATGCTGAAACCTTTTCAGACTGTTTCTATCACCATTTGTAAATATGGGATTCGACATTAAACACAGTAAAAATCCCATCCTGTGATATTTATAATGGAGATGACTACATATGAATCTGTCAGTCTTGGTTCCTTTTACAGTTAGTAAAATGAAACAAGCACTCAAAGCACACAGTTCATCCCGTTTCACCCTATATTTGATCAGCGGAGTAGCTCTCCAGTCTCCTTTGACTATGCTGCCTGGAGCTCTGATGGCCACTGCGGAGCCTGGACATCTGTCTAACGTGTGGACACCTACAACTAGATGTCTAAATCTAGGTGTCTGCAATCTGGAACTGAATTCTATGTCTGGGGTAGGATTCACCTGACCTATTTTAGACAGAGACAAGGGTGACTAGCCCAGATGTAGACATCTGGACTTTGGACATCTAAGTCAGAGAGAATCCCACCTCTTGCCTTTGCCAGGTAATGGTCTGCAGTGACAGTCTGGGACAGGGCTACCCATACTGTCCTTATTGCCAAACACCAGTTGTCATATTTCATCTGTTCATTGCATATTTAATTGAACTTATGGAAAGTTCCGATTACTTCGTTTGTGGGGCTGTTGTCAACATTGCAATAGAGACCAGGATGAAGGACCCCTTGCAGAGATGCTAAAGAAGTCACGATGAAAATGGCTGGCCAGGGAAGGGAGGGGAAGATGAGCGTCACTGTGGTTAGACCACACTGTTACTTATGCCAGCTGTCACACAGATCAATAGCTCCGTTTATTCACCTGTCATCAATCCCTGTTACCGTTTCACATGGCCTTTGTCAGTGCTCTTTAAACTTCACAGGCTGGCAGATCTTGAGGAGACGCCGAAAGCTTGAAGTAAGCCCTTCCTGCTAAGTCTTCCTTATAAATGTTCACATGAAAATGAACAAGCATGGATCATTATTCAAAATAATGACTCATTTCAGAGATGGACATGCTGTGTAGATTGTATCACCTCCACTGGATATGATACAATCTTCAAACACAGTCCTTCTGTGATTGATGTATTCACAAAGAGTTGCTTTCAGCTCGAAGATGTAACCCTGCCCCTTAAGCATATATACAGCAGTCATCACACAAAACCACTTCTGTTAAGGTGTCTCTGCATACTCAGGTGCAAAGCGAGACTCCCATTTCTAGCTGTGGTCCAGCCAAATGGGGAGGTTACACAGTGTGCCCGCCTGTCGTCTCAGCCTACAAAGGAGGGGAAAATTTTGCTTTTCTCTGGGATTTCCCATCTGAAGATTGCTCCCCAGGCACAAAAGCATTTTAATCTCACCCCTGCTCCCAGCAAACAGGGATAGCTAATAATTATGCAGTAGTATTGTATTAGTTTAAAAAGCAGCAAAAGTAAGTCTAAGCTAAATTCATGAGCATGCTAATGCATTAGGTGAGGTGAACCTTTGCTATCACAATTTAGAGATCCTTCCTGAAATGGGCATCAGAAAAGTGTTTGGGAGCTGGAGAAACAGCATTTACAGTTCCCTCCCAACTTCTTGTGCACCCCCAGCATATTTGCTGGTGGGGTGAGAAGCAGAAAAGGCCTCGACTCTGTGTAAGCACTACTCTGTAACAACGAAAACATCTTTATATTATCAATATCAACACTGTTTTCAGCACAAATCCAAAACATAGCCCCATACTAGCTACTAGGAAGAAAATTAGCTCTACCCCAGCCAAAACCAGCACAATCCTTCACTGCTTCCAAAATAATAATAAAACCCACCAGGACCAGGCTCATAATGAAGAAAGAACTGCTGACAATTGGTTTTGGATGTGAACTATTTAGTGAGTTGGTCATGAGCAGAAATCATTCAAATAAGACTATAAGTCACTGGATGCACAGTGCAGAAATAATTGTGCAAGCCACCAGTGAAGGAAGACACTAGGCAGAGTAGGACTACAGCAAAGTTACAGAAGCTGGCAACTTCATCCTTTTAATACAAAATCTGGCAAGCTCTACTGATGAGTACAAGTTACTCCAAAATTACACGCACGAGATATAGTGATTATACTGGGCCACCATCAAAGCTTTGGGTACTCCCAAGTTTGCAAATATATTGGGACAGTAGAGCCGAAGTCACCAAAGGTGTTGGAACTCTAAAGTGAAAAATACTGCGTTGCAACGGTACAGAGCATGCCCACAGAAATGCTGAACGCTGTCCTTATTGACCATCTGAGCATCAGGAAGAGCTTGAGATAGCTTATCTAGCCAGGTGAAACTGCTACCATAAAAGAAAAAAGTGAAATCGGCATCAAATGCTGGAAACCAACAGGGAAAGAACCTCAGAAACACCTCTCCGTTTGAGGCTACTGCAGCCCTATTGAAAACAAATGGAGCTTACTCAAGTACCTTACTTCCCCATTACAAAAATCCCAGCTGTTGCATAAACAAACCGAGCCAGAACATCATACTTCATTGTAACCCGCTGTTTGAGTGGAGCTGACAAGATAACGACCCACAATGCACAACTGGCTCATTTGGGAAATCTTCTCCAATGCATTAAACACACTAAAGCAAGTTCTAACTAGCAAGAACACAAATAGTGTAGAAAGAAAGAAGAAAAAAAAAAAGGATGAAAAGCAAAATCCTAATGAAATTAATGTCCTGATGGGCATTTTTAGGCAAGGGGTTTTTAAGGCAAAACTACGAAGGAAGTACCTCTCTGTTTTGCAAGTAAATCTAGCTAATTCCTGATAAGGCTAATGAATTGCTGTAATTATCACATGCCCATCCCACTTCTAGTAATGAAAAATCCTAGGGATATGCAGGTGGTGGGTAGTAGTAGGTAGGAATATCTAATGCAGAAGAAATTCTGTAAATAAAGAAAAGCCCTGTGATCAGACACTATTTGTAGTCTCTGGTTGTAGATTTCTGTAAGGAGAGGGAAAAGCACATTTTTATCTGCTAAGTGGGGGTTAGGTTACTTTAGTCTCCTCTACTTACTCTAAACCTTTCTTTCTCTCTTGCTATTTTATGAATTGGCTTCATCAGTTTGTAGTGGTAATGCTTACTTATTGAGCTGTATATGTGTTTAATTTTGTTAAGAGAACATGAAACTGTGGTTGGTGGGGTTGTTGGCTAATAATTTTGCTCCTATCTCAAGGAAATAGCAGTTTTGATAAGAGCCCGATCTCTCTTTCCTATTCTGAGACATAATATAAGGCTGGGATACAAAAAAGTCTTTGTATCACATTCTTTCAATATATGCAAATATGTATATATATGAGTGTGCTTGTTTGCTTTGTTCTAAGATGTGAGAGATTTTCCTTGTGAAAGATCAATGATTGCTATTTCAGTCTGTTTGATAACCTGGAGAGCAAATTCTGGCCTCAAGCTGCGCCAGGGGAAGTTTAGGTTGGATATTAGGAAAAACTTCTTCACCGAAAGGGTGGTCAGGCACTGGAACAGGCTGCCCGGGGGAAGTGGTTGAGTCTCCATCCCCGGAGGTATTTAAAAGACGGGTAGACGTGGTGCTCGAGGACATGGTTTAGTGGTGGACTTGGCAGTGATACGTTAATGGTTGGATTTGATGATCTTAAGGGTCTTTTCCAACCTTAACGATACTATGATTCTATGAGTCTATGCTCTCAGGGATGTGCATCCTAGTCTAATGGCTTTATTTTATTTACTCTGGTATATTAATATATTCAATGATGCATGTGCCACATGAAGGACTTGGGATAATTTCTCGGCGTGATGGGTATGTGGCATGAATCGTTCCCCTAAGTGCAGCTACAGGCTTTGATGTACTCAAGGGAGGGCTTCCTCCACTGAGTTTAAAGTTCAGAAGTTCAAAGGCACTTCTAATTAGAAATTAACCACGACACTTTAAAAATGAGAAGGGAATGACCTACTCCACGCCTGAAGAACCTGGCAGGGGCCATTCTCACAAGCCAACAGACACCAGCATGCCGAGAAGTGTCTTGCAGAAGAGGAGTTGAGTTCAGGGGCAGCACAAACAGGAGAGTGACCTCTCACAGTCCTGCCTTGGAAAACTCAGCCCCTTGGCTTCTCCCAGCCTTGTCTGGAGAGCAAGGTCTGCAACACGAGCTGTAACGGGCTCTATTTACAGCTGTCCATATTGCTCTGACCCCGTGGTAGATATCTAGCTGAATAGCCAGACGGATGCCCACCCTTGGGGCATCATTCCAGCTCCAGAGAGTTCAAGCAAATCTTTAACTTTCCTGTCTTTCTGGTGTGGTGTAGAAACCCCTAAGCCGACAGACGGAGGTAGCAGGTTAATCACTGAAACGCAGCTGGGCAAAGAGCCTGTCAGCTGCTAGGCGTGCGTCCAAGGATGCCGCTGCTCTCTGCCAAAAGCCAAGAAACACACCCGTGCCCGTGAGGTTCGCCGGGCAACCGGGCAGTTTCTGCTTCCACGAGACGCTTGCCTGTGGGAACCACTGTTGGAGACGTGAGAGGGGCAGAGGCGTGAGGGCCTAAAATTCGAGGATGCCCAGTTGCTGAGCCACTCACGCCGCGACTCGTCGGGATGAGAGCAGGCAGCCGATGTGTACAGTTCGGCGGGAGGCCTGGAAGAGCCCAGGACAGTATTGGGCTGGTGGAGTAGACAAGCGGAGGCTGCTCAGTCAGCGCTCCAGGAGTGAGGCTTGCTAGAAAAAGATGAGAAATAACTTTTGTAGAACACGGGAGGATTGCACTTTCCCTTTGTTTTAACTGTGTCTTTTCCTTTCTATACTTTAAATTCAGTCCTCAAAAACCATCATTTCTTTCATTTCTCTGGTCACCCTCGGTAGAGCTGGGGCATAATGCCTGCCTGAGGCTGGTGACCTTCGGCCAGCTTCCCCCCAGAAGCAGTGGCGTGAAACAGAGCGGCTATGGGGCTCTGCAGAGAGCCCGCAGGTAGGCAAGAGGGACTTGCGCCTTGGGTCACGCTTAAGCAAACCCCAGCCTGCGGAGGTGTCCAGCACTGGGGCTCGTGCTGCCAGAGCTGGAAAACAGTCATGGCAGAGGTGGGTAAAACCCTGTGAAGTACAGGCAGCAAAAGGGCTTGGAGCAACCTCCAGGGCATTGCACCAGCTTGATGAGGATCCCAGCTTGAGGTTAGCTCCTGTTTGGGATAGGAGGAAAACTGAAACTGGTTCAGGCATCTGATCCCAAAATCAATATTTTCGCAGCTCAGGGCATGTGACGCGTCACCGGAAAGCGGCCGGCGAGGACAATGGCTGGCACAGGACCGCAGCTCCGCAGGGCTCTAGCGCGCTCAGCCACTGACCAGCCTGCGCACAGGCCTCTCTGAGCTGATGCCTGCGCCTAAGGCAGTCCCTCTAGGTTTCCTTTACAGGCAAGAAAATTCCTCTCATATATCTGCACATCTCCCAGAGACACCCTGTATTTAATGGGACTGGAAGGGGGAGGGCGGGATTTATGACTGGGAATTGAATTTCATGCGTGATTATGTTTTGCATTTCATACTAAAGTACAGTATTTTGCATTAACAGTATATCCAGCAATAACACAAACACTTCCTCCAGCTGAATTTTAACATTTGTGTCAGGTTCTTTAATGGATGCAGCAAACCTGTAGCTTTTGCGTGCCGGCTTATGTCCTAACTCTCTCTTACCAAATCAGGTTTTTCCCGTATGTACATAGAAAAAGGTAACACTTCCCAGAATACCACATGAAAAAAATGCTCTGGGCTATCTTTCCAAATAAACCCTTAATCCTTAGACATCACCAAAAGCCATTTTTGTCAGTAGTGCACCATCCTGTAGAAAAACAAAGAGCAGTCACTACAATAAGCACTGGTGTCTCCAACCTCACTGTTTGGCACTCACTGGCATTTTTATTTTGTTGGTATTTGTCAAGCAATTTACAATCAAAAGCCACCACTTTGTCACATGGAGACTTCTGAAATTTATGATTTTGCTCTTGGAAGCTTTTCTGATTCCTACCTACATGTAACACATAACTACACTAGAAAGAAAGGGGGAAAAAAAAGAAACTAAATTTTCCTAGAGTTGCCACAAAGTAAACAGATTGCTTCATTATCCCATTTTCTCCCACTTTGCAACTTTGCTTACTGAAAAAAAGTGCAGTGCAATATTTAAATCCACATAAAAGCCTTACCACCAAAATCAGAAACATTGACCGCATGCATGAGGCATCATTCAGTGCTGCAAACTTGCCTTACAAACTGGACTTCGGTCAAAACTGTTTAAGAACTTCTCCTTTTCTAAAAGTTGAAATGCATTTCTGACGTGAATAAAAAGACTTTACATAGTTTTAACTCTAAATTCGCAAAAGTGATTCTGCCCTTCATCACCTGGCTTGCAGCTAAAATTAATTAAAAAGCCAGAATGGGCATCTAAATGAGCCACAGAAATAAATAGTCAGCTGAGAAAAGACACTTGAACAAAGAAGAAAACAGAAAAGCACAGTGCATACCTGAATCTCTACTATCAGTGGAAAACGCTTTATTTCTGTACAAGGGCAATGGCAAGGTAGAACTGCTGCAACGTAATGAAAGAAAAATATTTTCAGTGTGGGAACATGAAAGCATTAACAGAACAGGCAGAGCACATTGTGTCCTGCCCTTGGCGCAGGTCTTGTTGGCTACTCTGGACTGGGACCCAGCAAAAATAAGCAGTCCAAATAAATTTTCTCCTAGGTAATATACCGCTTTCTTTACTACGTGCAGCAGATGCTGGCAGATGTTAATTTCAGCCTCAGTTTATCAATTTTTTGAATCTGCATTGATCAAAAAAGAGTCACATATTATTTCCTTATTCCCTTTGTTTCGGAGTTCCTTGAGCATGTTGATCTAAGTCAGCTTTTAACTCCACTTTGTCACCGTGACCTTTTTTGATCCCAGCCCGTTTGCTCGCAGATTAAGTCACACTACAGAAGATCCTTTGCTCCAGGTTGTGGTTTTCATGCTACTGGTTAAAAGAAATCTTTCTATGACACCGGCTGGGACAACTGGTGCCTGATAGACAGTGGGGCCGGAGATGGTAAACCACAACACCCTCTTTGTGACACAACCCTTCTCTGAGTAAATATGGGGCTGCTGTGGGAATCGGGGAGAGGAACCGGAGGAGAGCGGGGGGAAGAGCTTCCTTGCAGAGAGAGATACTGCTGTGAAGGCATAAAGCAGAGCCTCACCTTCACCTGTCTCCCATTCCTCCCAGCGGGAAAGTGGGACAAATTTGTGTCAAGGGCTAGGTGGTGCCTAAGCAGGGCTAGGTACAAAGAGAATGGTGTAAATTATTACCCCTCGCCCACGATCTCCCGTCATCTCCTCCACCGCTGCCTCCAGCTGCTACCACCCCCCTTTAGCTGTAGCACAGGCCTATCATCTTTGCTCCTTGCATCCACTTGGGAAATGAGTCCCTCTTTTCAGAAGCTCCTCTCTTCTCATCCCTGCTCCGCTGTCTCTGGAAGGGTATTACATTGGCAGAGCTAAAGGCCTCCGTGCCATGCTCCCCACTTTGGGTTTTCTTTAGCATACCCAGAGGCATCCTCAAAAAAAAAAAAAAAAGAGGGTGACCAGTGGAAAAATTTCCCTATGTGTAAACAGCTGGAAAAGCAGTTAAATGTACCGCTGTTATGAACTGAAATACACATATCTGTGAAAAGAAGATTTCAGCATGTGGGCTAAATAACAGGGCAGCAGGGACCACATGCAATCACGTTCCGAGCATAACATACAACATGTAATCATTAGTGCACCAGTGTGCCACTTACTTAGAGCTATAATAAGCCAAATGCATCCCAGTGCTACTCTGTTTGCTTCAGTGAGGCCACAAAATTGTAGGGTAATAGAATAATTCAGGTTAGAAGGGATCTCCAGAGGTCATCCAGTCCAAAATACATCTGATCAGATGGGCTTGTTCAGGGCCGTGTCCAGTTAAGTCTTGAACACCTCCACAGAGGGAAATCCCACAGCCTTACTGGGCAGCCTGCTCCAGTGCTTGACCATCCTCACGGTAAACAATTTTTTCCTAATACCTAACGGGAATTTCCCATGCTCCAACTCAGGCCCCTTGTCCTGTTGCTGTGCTCCTCCCAGAGGGCTGGCTCCAGCTTCTCCGAGTCCTCCGACTGGGAGCTATCCTGGTGCCCGTAAAAGATGACAGACTCCTCGTGCCCAGATCTACCGAGTGCTCAGGAAACGGTAGAGACCGGCTGTGGCACACGAGGGCAGAGGACGCGCTCGGTGGGAAAGCGTTCCCGCTCTGGGAACACCAAGGTCTCAACCCTGGCCTGCAGTTTGGCCGCTGGTCAGGACTCAAGCTCTTCATCATTACGGCTCACTGCAAGGATCACTTCTGAACACTGGCTGCTTTGGAAAGGGATTTGCTTATCTGCCTCCCACCTCGATTAAATCCTTTTAAATTCCATTAGATACAGTATTCTTTTATTTTGCAAACGCTTTCTAAATCGCATTACATAGGGTCCCATGTTCTAAAAATCAGTCTGAAAATTTCCCTCCTTTCCACTGTGACCCACCTGGGTTTAGCAAAACTTAATTTGATGTGGAGGCAACTTCTGAACGCCAAGAGCTGCACCTGTGCTGTTGGCCAGGTGGAATGCACCTCCAGTAAAGTAGGAGATGCACTTCTTCACATTTCCTGCTTAGTTTGTTAAACAGGTTATATCTATTTTTAAAAGCATTGTATTACAAACTTTCAGGGAACAACACAGGCTTTTTTCAACAAAATTAAGCCAAGCTGAAAAAAAAAAAAAAAAAGAAATAATGCATTAATCTCAGTGTCAAGAAACAAAGTCTGTAATGCCTGAACGTGCTGCACAGAATGGGAGAGGGGAAGGTTTATTGGCTCGTGGAATGCAATTTTTCACTCCTTTAAAACACTCTGGGTTGTCACTTCCTATTAATTTTTTACTTTTAGTTACATAACATATGAACCGCATAGCTTAAAACCATTTTTGTCCTGGCAGTTTACAAAAGACGTGCAGTAATTTAATTTAATTCCATTTCTGATAGCTTAAGAAAAACAACGGTGGCGACCCCAGCAAGGACTGGTGATTATTAACCGATGTTCCCACTCTGACTGATTTTTTTTAGGCAACACAGAAATATTCCTTTGTCTCCTCTCCTTTGGAGAAGAGGATCTGGTTGCTCACTTTTTGTTCTGCACAACGCAGAACACCGTGCAGGCCTCCTCATTTTACAGTTGTGTTAATATCTCCTCTAATGCATACCCCAGTTTGAGGCGTGTTCCCCAGATCTATCACTGACAGCAGACCTGACCTTGCCCAGGTGATGACACTCTTACAAGCCCGTCTATATTCCCCACATCTGCCTTAGCTTTTCAGTATTCAAATTCTCAGGGAAACCCTAGCAAACAAGGAAGTTGTCCTTCAGCCTTAGAAAAATAAAGTTGGGTTTTTTTTTCTTTTGCACAAGTGCTCTAGGCACCCTGGAAATCATAACATGGCAGAGGCAGGAAAGAATCTCAAGTTGCCCAACATATGCACAGTAAAATTACAAGAAAAATTACTACGGGACAAAGGCATGACGACCCTAGCCTGCTTATCCTGGCTGCAGAACAAATGCTGTTGTCATCCAGTGTTTAACTTATGAGGCAATAACGATTGCTTGTGATTTTGATCCTGCAAGAGCTAAAATAATATCCCGTATTTCAGACTTGAGATCAAAACCATATCTGAAGGACTCTTCTGTATGTAGTAATACAATAAACTTTTGTACATTATAAAAATCCAGCTATTGAATAATATTCGATTCGGATTTGTAAAATATATGTAGCTTAAATATCTTGGGAGTCTGGGGAGGTCCCTGCTGACTGGAAGCTCATCAATGTTATTCCAATTTACAAGAAGGGTGTGAGGGAAGACCCAGGAAACTACAGACCTTTTAGTCTAACCTCGGTTCCTGGAAAAATGATGGAGAAGATTATCCTGGGTACTACTGAAAGGCATTGAAAGAACAATGCAACCATCAGGCACAGTCAGCAGGGGTTCACAAAGGGCAAGTCCTGCTGATATCCTTCTACGATAAGGTTACCCACCCAGTGGATGAAGGGAAGGTGGTGGGTGTAGTTTTTATGGGGTTTAGTAAGGCTTTTGATACTGTCCCTCACAGCATCCTTCTGGACAAGTTGTCCATCTGTGGGATGAGTGGGTTCACGGTGTGCTGGGTGAAGAACTGGCTGAAGGGCACAGCTCAAAGGGTTGTAGTGAATAGGGCTTCATCTGGCTGGCGACCGGTCACCAGTGGTGTTCCTCAGGGTTCAATTCTGGGAGCAGTCCTGTTCAATACATTTATCAACTGTCTGGATGCAGGAGTTGAATGCACCATTAGCAAGTTGGCTGATGATACCAAACTGGGAGGTGCTGTTAGTCAACCTTGAGGGACAGGAGGCCTTGCAGAAGGATCTAGACAGATCAGAGCACTGGGCAATGATTAATGGGATGAGATTTCACAAGTCCAAATGCTGGATTCTGCACCTAGGATGGAGTAACGCCAGGCACAAGTATAAACTGGGAGAGGAGCGGCTGGAGAGCAGCCCTGCAGAAAGGGACCTGGGGGTGCTGGTCGACAGCAGGCTCAATGTGCGTCAGCAGTGTGCCCTGGCAGCCAAGAGGGCAAACCACATCCTGGGGTGCATCAAACACAGCATAACCAGCCGGTCAAATGGGGTGATTATCCCACTGTGTTCAGCGTTGGTACAGCCTCACCTGGAGCACTGTGTGCAGTCCTGGGCCCCACAGTTTAAGAAGGATGTTGAGGTCCTTGAATGCGTTTAGAGGAGGGCAACAAAGCTGGTGACAGGGCTGGAAGGCATGTCCTATGAGGAGCGGCTGAGGACTTCTTTGGGCTTGTCTAGTTTGGAGAAAAGGAGGCTGAGGGGCCGCCTCATGGCTCTCGACAGCTTCCTGAGGAGGGGACATGGAGAGGGAGGTGCTGAGCTCTTCTCCCTGGGATCCAGTGACAGGACACGTGGGAATGGCTCAAAGCTGCACCAGGGGAGGTTCAGACTGGACGTTAGGAAGCATTTCTTTACCGAGAGGGTGGTCAAACACTGGAACAGGCTTCCTAGAGAGGTGGTTGATGCCCCAGGCCTGTCAGTGTTTAAGAGGCATTTGGACAATGCCCTTAACAACATGCTTTAACTTTTGGTCAGCCCTGAATTGGTCAGGCAGTTGGGCTAGATGATCGTTGTAGGTCCTTTCCAACTGAAGTAGTCTATTCTGAACACTTACTAATAATTTCCCCCAAAATGCCATTTTTATGCCCAAGAGCCAATGAGACTTGCCATAAAAAATGAACCACAAGGCTTGGTTTTCTTACGAAAAGGTTGAGCACCTTTCTTTCTGAGGGAATAAATCCACACATCCACACTCATTCAAATGACCCAGCACAAAACTGTGTTAATACAATGATCTGATCAATGTATGTACAGGAAAGAACAGGAATCAGTCCCACAGTGGTCTGAGGAACTTCAAAAAAATTCAAGAGTCATAGCTTGTCCCAAAACACAGGAACAAGAAACAAAGAAAAGGCCAAGACTTTCACTCTACTACACTAGCTAAAAATAGCTACGAAAGCCAAGTAAGCAAAGCCAAACCCAGAGCTATGGTGGCAGGAAGACAGAGGTTGACGGAAATCATAGGCATGTCTTCATATGGATATTAAGTACCTACCACAGCAATGGGGAGAAAAGGGACCATTGTTTTCTGGAAAACTGGAAGCTGGAAGATGTGTGAGTTAAGCTCACAACAGAGGGACTTGCAGTTGCACAAGAGAGAGAAGCTGAAAATGTAATAAGGAGAGAAACACAGCTTCACAGCCTCCTGGAGGAGCGCACTGACAGCACACTAAAAACTTCTGATGGGCCCTGGCCAAAATTTGCCCAGACACCAGTCCCTGGATTCAACAAGCTTTACAGTAACCCAAGCTGCTTTATCAACAAAAGAATAGGTGAGCTCCCCACATCAAGAAAACACAATGCCTCAGACTCGAACTCAAGTCTCCTGCATCAGACTGGATTAGATCCCAGCTGATAGCTGCTTAGATTGACCTAGCTTTCCAACACCAAAAGAAATCCAATCTGCAAGACCTCAAAGTGCTACGATGAGGGCAAATATTAAAAAAAAAATTTTTTTTTTCCTTTCTGCTGCCATGCCCTACAACAAATAGATCATAACACCATGTAGATGAGACTTGGATCTACGGTCACGCCCCTATTCGTTGATCAGAAGCACTTTTCTGTGTCCCAAAGACCCTTTCTCTCTCTGTTCCCTCCTGAGGAGAGGAGAGGACATCTTGGCACAGAGGTTGCACGGAAGCTGCAGCATACGCCATGCCCAATGCTGCTGTGCAAACAAGCCTACCGCCTGCTTTTCCCTCTCCCTCTCCCCTGCCCGTGCCTCCGCGCGTCACCTGCAAGCCGGAGGGTACCAAGGAGGCAGAGAGCGGGCAGGGAGCCACCGCATCAGCAAACGCGGCTGCGGACCCCATTTTATCCCACTGGGCCATTAACAGATCAACAAACGGCCTGTTCCCATTGAGCTCTGACACACATCCAAGGGTACACCTAACTCCAGCTAGATTTTTTTCTTTTTTTTTTCTTTTAATGCCTGTAAGGTGATTACATCCGGGTTTGTGTCCACACAGCAAGACCAAAGAGCATTCATCATAAGAATAATGATGTAAATGTGGCTTCTTATCCTCCAGTGATTGCCCGTCTGGCAGAAAGGTTTAGAAAATGTAACAATAGTTTTGAAATAAATAGGAGGAAAGTAAAGACCGGCAGTGTACTTTCCACATCAATGGCAAATATAGTACTGATGTGGAAAGTAAACAGCTTCGAACAAGAGGAGAAGCCGCAGTGGATAACTTTACCCGTGTGAGCTGCAGGCTCGTTTGCCAGTGCATTAAGACTGAGGTAGAAAATCCCAAGTTCATCACCTGACATTGCAAAACCAGCTATTAAAAGCTGTATCTTCTGCGGCCGGATAATAACAGGGGAGCAGCTGAAGTTCAGAGGAGTAAAAACCTTGCTAGGTGTTTCAAAAGCTCACCTCCTTGCGTGGCTACGGAGCCCTCGGTGGGGTCGGCACACCTGTATTCTACGAGCCTTGCTCAGAACTACCCTCCTGGCAGGGCTGTTTTGGGGGGACGGGGGGGTGTCTGCGTGCAGAAAGAGATGCAGGCCTGAAACCACGGAGAAAAGGCTAGGGAAGCGCCTGCCGAGTGGCTGCCGCCCTCCCCCCTGCCCCGCCACGCTCACTGCAGGGCAAGGACAAACTCAGGCCCGGCTACGGGTCGCCTCGCTCTTTGCTTCTTTTCGGGCCCGTTTGGTATCGCCACCGCGGGACCGCGCTCCCCTCCCCGCCCCGCCGCCCCGCCGCCGGGGCGCGGCCGGGGGGGACCCCGGGGAGGCGCCGCGGGGCCGGGCGAGGCGGGGGCGGCCCCGGGGGCGGCCCCGGGGCCCCGGGAGCTCCCTCTGCTGATTGGGCTGCGCGGCCCGGGGCGGCCGCCGCCGTCCCGCTCCGCCCGCTGCTGCTGCCGCCGCCGCCGGGAGCCGCCGCCGCCGGGAACCGCCGCCGCCGGGATCCGCCGCTCCCGGGATCCGCCGCTCCCGGGCTGCCGCCGCCGCCGCCGCCGCCGCGGCTCCGCGCCGCCCGCCCGCTGCCCGCCCGCCGCCTGCTGCCGGGCCCATGGCGAGCACCTCGGCGGAGATCATCGCCTTCCTGCTGACCATCTCGGGCTGGGTGCTGGTCTCCTCCACGTTGCCCACCGACTACTGGAAGGTGTCCACCATCGACGGCACGGTCATCACCACCGCCACCTTCTGGGCCAACCTCTGGAAGACCTGCGTGACCGACTCCACCGGCGTCTCCAACTGCAAGGACTTCCCATCCATGCTGGCGCTGGACGGTCAGGCTCCCGCCGACCCCCATCCATCCCACCCCCGCCCCCCTCCCCCGGTGCCGGTCTGGGGGGGGTCGGGGGCTCCGGGGCTCCTCCCGGGCCGGCCGCGGAGCTGGCGGGGCTGGGGGGCGGCGGGGGGTTCGGGGGGCGGCGGGGACCCCGGCGGGGACCCCGGCGGAGGCGGCTCCCCCGCGGGCTGGTGGGCAGGTGCCCTCCTGTCCCCGGGCGGGAGGCAGCGCGCTGCCTGTGCACGCCGTGGAAGCGGGGGGTCCCTAAAGCCCGGCGACCGAGGTTGTGTTTGGTGCCTAAGTGCCCGTTTTGGCCTTTCTCGCTCTCGCTACCTGCTTCCCCCCCCCCCCCCCCCCCCATCGGAAGACTCCGTGCGTGTGGATTTGACACAAGAAGAATGCAGGCAAATTTTTCTTGCCGATTTGTTTTCCGACTGTCGTGACATTCCTCTTTTTTATGGTTTTGCCCGCCGTGCAACGGTCGGTGGAGAAGAACAAGCCTTTGCGTCATTTTGTTTTAATTAATGTTCCTTTGCTTTTTTTTTTTTTTTGCTAAGTGGTTATTAACTCGGGTGTAATTGCTTCATTGATGAATGACAGTGTAAAAGCTTGGGGCAGTAAGGGGTGCAAAGGTATGCAAAAGTGATTCATAGCTCGGCTTAGTTTCAGGGCAGCCTTATTTTTGAAGCAAAGCTGAGTGTTTTGCTGTAGTGCCTGACACCAAAGACTGAGTTGGTGCTGCGTTTCTTCCCTGGTTAAGGGGAAACATTTTTGCCCTTTAAGGAAGCCCTACTGGGAGACTGGGCCACTGCAGGGAATCTTTACGACTAAACTTTTAGTTGATAAATCCACAGCGATTATGGCTGGTAGAAGCAGGGAAAGTGTGGATGGCATCGGTTTCTAGCCTCTGGAGTGACTGTAAAGAAAGGGAGGAAGGGTTTTTAAAATGATGGCACCTTTTCCAAGTTTTTATGGTCATAAACAACTAAACTGTAGAGGGTCCCAGTGGCTTTGATACTCCCGAAAAATCAGGTCTACGGTCCACGGTCTGGCCAGACACTCCCTTTGCACTGGAGTCTGGGAGTGGATTTTGGTGTGAAAGGTTTGTTTAAAAGGAAAAGAGAGTCTGTTAATCAAATAACTTAAAGAGATTAATATTATCATAAGAGGGATTAATATTCCCCTGAAGCTAATTAATATCAATATCAGAAAATCTTTAACCTCTGTATGTACAAAGGGCTAAAAGAGGTCAAGATAGTAAAAAGAGGTAATGCAGGCAACTCTTAAGCATCACTACTGCAGGATGCTTCCCTCGGATGGAGAAACACCGTTCCCCAGACCTTCTTTTGACCCAGCCCCATGGTGGCAGAGGGGTTTGCCGGTTGCTGCGAAGCGGTGGGAGAGCTGGCTCAGCTCCATTGCCATCAGTGACCCCATGGCCAAGTGTAGCAGCCGAGAATGCGGTTTCCAGGCTTGGGCAAGGAGCTGTGGTCTGTGTGCAGGCAGGCACGGAGTGATCACCAGCGCGTAACCTTTCGGATCCACTGAATCTATTGTTTAGCTGTTCTTTTAGTTCTGGGTTAATTGTTTTCAGAATAAGAAGAGCATAGTTACAAAGTGTGCAGAATTGGGAACATTTAAAATTCCAACAAGAAAAAAGAAACACGACAGCGAAGTCCTTACCACCCCTTCCTCCAAACGTAAGTCTGGGAAACCTTGTGCATTGGGTAACACGTTCCAGTTGCCCAAGGCATGAGTTTCTGAGGCACCTGCTGCACAGTGAAACAGCCACCCGAGCACTAACTCATTTGGGACAGAAGTGAATCCGAAATGCCCATCTGGAAGGCCCTTGCCAGACAGTTTATCAGTAGCGGAAGGAAGCTTGGCTTCAGTGTTGCTCAAGAACATCTCAGATCCTGGTACCCAGGCACAATGTGGATGAAAGGCAGGCTGTAGAGAGTAACGTAACCCCCACAGCACAGGCCAGGCAAGCTGGGACGGGGCGGAGGGGCAGCCACCACAACCAGAGTTGCTGTCAGTAGATAGCCTAGCCCAGGCTCCCCTCCTTGCGGTTATGGGCTCTGCTGGGAACCCGTTACCTCCTGGCAGTGGATGGGTACGTCCCCTTTTCGCCCTAACCCTTCCCCGGTGCAGGAGCGTATTCCGGGGCTGCAGTGTGTCACATGTAGCTTAGAAGGGTTTGTATGTCAGCATGAAGCCGAATCTGCCTCAGCCATCAAGTAGCCCCTCCCCTTCTCTTTGCACAGATTTATGTGGCTAATCCGGATCCCATTCCCTGTGACTGGGAACATGGGAACCTCCTCACTCCATCCTCAGCTGGGGGACTCGTAAGACACAAAAGGGCAGATCTGGCTTCCCGTTTTCCCTGAAGTGTTTGTGAGCAGAAACAATAACCCTAGCGAGATACATGCAGGAATAATGTGTTGCTCTCCTCGAAATGGTAGGGCAGGACTGGGAAATTACTAGAACTCTTTTTGTTGTCTCAGGGAAAGGTGGCTCCACTCCACTCCTTCCTCACGTAACTGGAGAGGATTTGCCTCGCAGAGCAGTTCCTCTTCTATGGAAATGTTTTTTTTGTCAAATCGAAACCTCTGAGTTTTGCTGGACTTCTTGTCTGGAGAGACCACTCAGGTCCACCAGAGGATCAGAGGCAAAACAAGGGGGCAACAAATTGCGGTGTCACCATGCTGGTTGGCAGAGGCAATGTCATAGTTTGGGTCAGGAGTGATCTGGATACGGTTTGCCATTACCCTTGTTTTGGTTTGCATCACGGAGTGGTCTTGGACTGTGCCCCCCGGATTGCCGTAGAGTGGCCCGGCAGCGGGACTGTCCTGACGGCTTTCAGGCCATCACTCCACACGAGCAGCTGCCAGAGAAAATGGCATGTGATGCTCTTCCCCCTTTATGCATTCCTGTACAAGAAATCAGTTTGGCCAGCCCTCGTGAAGGGCTCAGCCCCACTTTCTGTATGCAAGCAAAAATATTCTTGCTGTCTGTGGGACTTACAATCATTTTGGGTTTACTTTTGTGTGCTGCTGGTCATGGGTAGAAACTTAGTGGTGAAACCACCTCCCCAAAAGGGGACATATCAGTTACCGTGTTTCCAACAGTGGATCTGATGACCTTTTGCAAGAACAGAGCTGAACAAAAATTTACTTATGAGCTAAAAGACGCTATTAGAGCTTAGAAAACCATACAAAAGCAATGCTTGTGTACTTTTAGAAGGAATCTGCGCTGTATCTGTAAGACAACCTCTTATGCTTCACGTGATGCAGACTGCAAGATGCCACCAAAGGCATTTATTGTGAAAGTGACAGTCCTCAGAACTTTGCATATGGTTTTTTTCTGAGTGTCATATGATAGGAGTATATGGATTCCTCCTAACTCTTTGTGAGCATGAGAGGCAAGCGTGAAAGCAGTGAGGCAAGAAAGATGAAGATCTAACAAGATTAATTTGAATGCAAGACAAAACACATTTGTTTAAAAAAAAAAAAAACAACAAACCAACCACCTTGAAATAGGTTGCTCTTGGAATGCTGCTAAACATGACTTTATGAGTAATTCATGTTTGTCTGCTTGTCTGTTTAAAACATACAGCTTTTTGTTGCTTGGGAGCTTCATTTGGGTGGTCAACGTGTACATGGCAAGCTTCCTACAGGAGCCGGTGCAAATACAGAAAATAAATATTTGGAAAGGGGACAATCTTTGGTCTTGAGTGGAGGAGTGTGAAGAAATAGGCAGCTCCCCCTTACTCTTCTCTGCATTATAAACCTTGGTGAGCAGTGCAATGTTCTTGCTTTCTAGGAAGCAAAGAGAAAGTTTAATTACTCTTACAGCCAGATGCTATACATAGTTTTAATGTAGGGCCCAAGCAATAGGAGGCTGGATTTGGTGAAAAGGTTGATTTCACCCTTTCATGCTTCCTAATGCTCCAGTCAACCCAGTGGGACTAACAGAGTCTTCTGCTCTTCTGTGTTACTGGTAGAGACTGTGATTTTTTTTCATATATTTTGTTTTAAAAATGTGTGCCAGTTGGATGATTGCTGTGGTGAACTGAAACAAGTCCCACTATGGCTGGCCTGCCCAATTCGGTGAAATATTTAGTGAGGAAGGTTATTCATTCAGCAGAACCGAGCAGTCCTTCAGCTCATGCTGTTTATAATTGAAAATGATTTCTGGGTGAGCGAGTTAATTATTTCTTGCTGTCTCACTACCCTCTACCTATTCTAAAACTGCGTATTGACCTTCAGGAACAGATGAATTTCAGCCATGTGTTTTTTAGCATATGCTGGTTATTTTGGTTGGGGTGAATATTTACTGTTTCTCCTAGGAGGTTCAGACATAAATAAAAGTTTAGAGGTCCTCTGGGTAAATATGTTCATGGTTCAGCACTTTAATGTGTCAATTAGCTACTAACGGTGTCAATAAATTGGACCTGTCAAAAATAATAGCTTCCTTGCCAGTCTTCATCTCCTGCTTTACCTGTGTGCTACAAGAAATACATTACACACCATCAAAAGTAGTAAAAGCCAACTTTTCCATGCCTATAGCAAAAACTAACAAAGCGAGGCTGCCTTCTTCAGACTTGGGTTCTCTAAACTAAGAACCACCTTTTGCAATCTTCGTAAAGCCCTTTTCCTACTGACATCCCTTGGGTTTTGCCCGAGTGAAGAAAAAGGAGTAAGAACAGGGGATTGGACTCAAAAGCAGAGGTGTACCTGTCACCCAAGTTTGAACTGAACTGTTTGGGAGTATGGTTTTATGTCACTGTTGAGGAAATTTTACTCTGCCCAGTTGGATGAGAAAGGTGGTCATCTCGCCGGATTTTAGGTAACCGCAATCGGGCTGTTCACTGTGAGTCACCCTAGGCTCTCCGCTTCATTTATCATGAATGGAGAAAAGGAGGTTTCTCCAGAGGGCGGCTCGTCCTTCTACCATAGGAGTCTACCTTATAGTTCAGACTTAACATACCTAATTATAACAAGAGATACTTCAGCAGGCACCAATGACTCTCTCTCTTATATTCCAACATGACAGCCATACAACAGCTACAGTTATTTCATTGGCTATTGTATTTCTTTAGCAGATGGGCTACAGAAACGTGTTGCAAATGAAAGAAAGAAGTCTATATGCGTGCCAACAGATGTAGGTAAACGGCAGTAGGTTGCGTTCACAGGCGTGCAGCACTGCACCTGAATTCGGTAGGACTGATAGAATGCGGTGTTATGTGGTACAAATTGCTTCGTGTGTGCTGCCTGTTGCTCAAAGCTGTGAATCAATGGGGTTTTTAAAAATATTGTGCAAACACAGCGCGGTCATCCTGGAGCTGATATGCCTCCAAGCAGCAGCCAAAGTGGGTGGCAGTAAGGAAAGGAGAAGGCGGCCAAGCATCAGTGATAGCCATCTGCAGCTCAAGGACCTGCCAGCCAGACACAGGTTTCTTTTTAATGAATGCATCCGGTCTCTTTTTGAATCTCTGTAAACCTTTAGCACCCACAGACCCCGTGGAAAGGAGTTCCACAACTTAGTCATATGAACAAGCGCACTTTTTGTTTTGAATCTGCTGCCTTCTGTTTTCGTTGGATGTCCTCTAGTTCCTGTTTTAATATATTAGTTTCCTATATATTAAAGACTTTTATGCAGGTTTTTTTTTTGTTTGTTATTACGTAAAATTTGGTGTAATAGGCAATGAAAATGTGATTTAGCTCTCAACATTTCCACCCACTGGAGATCAAAGCGAAAAGAATGAATACCCTAACAGTGGAAGTACATTTTCATTTTAAATGAGATGTAACAACAGGTTATGAAGAAAAACATCTTGTGATGGTTATTCAGCTGTGCAAGATTGCAGTGTTCCACCCCGTAAACAGTGATATGAAATTATCACAGTCTTTCAATTACGAGATATTCTTGGAAGGGAGAGGAGGCCGAGCAACCCGTTGTCCTGCTGAAAGGCCCTGCCCTGGGAGGTCCAGCTCAGAGCAGCCTCAGCCAGCACAGCAAAATTGTATGTGGCTAAAGCCAGCCACATTTGTCCAGGCTTAACTATGGCAGTAGTTTTATCTCAAAGGGTTACTGCTGCCCATGAAGCTGAGCATGCTTGACTTCCTTGTAGAATGAGGGCCTTCTTGGATCCAAATCAAATCAGTGGCAAATGCAGGCAGGCCCAGGACCCCAGCCAGGGTCAGCGCTGTCAATCTGCTGCCAGTCGTATTGCATCTGCAACGCACACGCACAACAAGACGGACATGTAAGGCTTGTTTTGTGGGCACAGAGTGGCTCTGCAACCTGTGGCAGCCACTGCACAGACCATGTGGAGTAGCTCTTCAAAACCTCATGGGTACAACCTCTTGCAGATACTGTACCCGATGCCACGGGATTATTTTTTGCAGCCCTGAATACCATAGTATGTTTCTTATGAGCTGGGCTCAGGTGATGATGCCCTGTGAAGGGCATACATCACCTAAGAGAATACACTCAATGGCAAGGTGACGTGACTCCAGCCAAGGTCTGATTCGGTTTGCAATAGCGAATGCCTAACGCTGCGCGGAGAGAAAGGAGCTGCAGCGAAACCTGTTATGGTCCCAGTTCTCACGTTAGCCTTACTCTTTCTCACTGCAGGTTACATCCAAGCCTGCAGAGGGCTGATGATCTCCGCCGTCTGCCTGGGCTTCTTCGGTGCCGTTTTTGGACTGGTTGGGATGAAGTGTACAAAAGTCGGAGGCTCCGATCAGACTAAAGCAAAAATAGCTTGTTTAGCTGGACTGATTTTCATACTCTCTGGTAAATATACCTTATTTCTCTAATTTTGGGTATTTGAAGTCATACCAGAGCTGCTGCTTTTCTGCAGAAATCCACGCACAAGTCTCCATGACTTCATTGGCTTCAGAGTCAGGCCCAAAGCTCTTCTGCTGGCTCCACTGAATGGTTTGTCTTATGCTTTTCAGGGCTGTGCTCTATGACTAGTTGTTCCCTGTATGCAAACAGGATTACGTCTGAGTTCTTTGATCCTTCTTTTGTTGCACAAAAGTAAGTACTTTCCTATACCAATAAATCTTTGAAAGAAGTAGACCTTAAGTTTCATACTGCGCACCAGAACCCATTTAAACAGAGAGCAGGCGCTTCTCCTGTTAGGCAGAGAAGGAGAGTGGGCTGCTGTTTTATTTAATCATATTTTCCAACTGTAGTAACTGTGTGCTGAAATGTATTGAACAAACACCTCCCTGTACAGCGATTGCTCTGTAAGCTTTACGCCCAGGCTTATCGTGGCTTGGCAGGGTTCTGCCCCGCTTGCCGCAGAGCAAATGGGGTTAATCAGGAGTGAAGCTTGCGTTTATGTCAGAGATGCAGCAAAAGGATTTCACAAGACAGAGGCACTCATTAGGCGCATCATTCGATAGGAAAGGAAGAAAATTATTTCCTTAAGCTTTTGATAGAAGGTTGTTTCCATAAAGGTGTTGAGCACTGTGCAATCTTGACTCCTCTTGAAGAGAGGTTTTGGCAGGCTCTGTGGACTTTTGCTGATGTATTTTCAAATCCAGATGACTAAAATTTGGATCATAAACCTTATTGTGACCCATGATTATATAAGCAGTAACATAAATGCTTTGACTGGTGAATGGAGTCAAATCCAGTTGGCGGCCGGTCACGAGTGGTGTTCCCCAGGGCTCAGTGTTGGGGCCGGTCCTGTTCAATATCTTCACTGATGATCTGGATGAGGGGATTGAGTGCACCCTCACTAAGTTTGCACATGACACCAAGTTGGGTGGAAGTGTCGATCTGCTGGAGGGTAGGAAGGCCCTACAGAGGGACCTGGACAGGCTGGATCGTTGGGCCGGGGCCAGCTGTATGAGATTCAACAAGGCCAAGTGCTGGGTCCTGCACTTGGGTCACAACAGCCCCATGCAACGCTACAGGTTTGGGGCAGAGTGGCTGGAGAGCTGCCTGGCAGAAAAGGACCTGGGGGTGTTGGTTGACAGGTGGCTGAACATGAGCCAGCAGTGTGCTCAGGTGGCCAAGAGGGCCAATGGCATCCTGGCTTGTATCAGGAATAGTGTGGCCGGCAGGACCAGGGAGGTGATAGTGCCCCTGTACTCGGCACTGGTGAGGCCGCACCTCAAGTCCTGTGTTCAGTTTTGGGCCCCTCACTACAAGAAGGACATCAAGGTGCTGGAGCATGTCCAGAGAAGGGCAACAAGGTTGGTGAAGGGTCTGGAGCACAAGTCTGATGAGGAGCATCTGAGGGAGCTGGGGTTGTTTAGATTGCTGGAGAAGAGGAGTCTGAGGGGAGACCTTATTGCTCTCTACAACTACCTGAAAGGAGGTTGTAGCCAGGTGGGGGTCGGTCTCTTCTCCCAAGTAACAAGCGATAGGATGAGAGGAAACGGCCTCAAGCTGCACCAGGGGAAGTTTAGGTTGGATATTAGGAAAAACTTCTTCACCGAGAGGGTAGTCAGGCACTGGAACAGGCTGCCCAGGGAAGTGGTTGAGTCCCCATCCCCTGAGGTATTTAAAAGACGGGTAGACGTGGTGCTCGAGGACATGGTTTAGTGGTGGACTTGGCAGTGATAGGTTAACGGTTGGACTCTATGATCTTAAGGGTCTTTTCCAACCTTAACAATTCTATGATTCTATGATTCTATGACTATACATGTAATTAAATTTAAGGGAGTGAGTGTTTATAGAATGGCAGGATCCATACCAGAAATAATGAGCATCCCTGAAGACTCCCTTTAAAGCTGTGCAAGTTCTCAGGACCTACAAAGGCAGCAATTCACGGACCAGTGCTTGGATTTTGGATTCCCATCTTATCTACCAAGTCTAAAAACAGTGGCTGTAAACTACACCATCATAGACTTCCTTGGTTTGGCTGCTTATGTAACGTAAAGTTATCTTTAAAGACAAGAATTTCAAAGTTTTCTTGGTGGTGATTCCAGAATATGTCAAACATTGAGTATAAATTTCCCTGAGACCCAGGTAAGGGCTCAGTAAGGAACCGTGAGCCTTTCTTTTTCTTCTTGATAGAAAGAAAATAGTCTGAATAAATAACATTAACTGGATCCACATTTGTGGTAGGGCTGACACTGCGTCTCCTGTCTTGAAAACAGGTTCATATTAGTTTCCTCCATAATTCTGATGTAGTTTCTGCTTGTTTGATACGGTGAGGACAGGATCCAAAGGCCTCCAAAAGAAACAAGGATGTGAGGTACTTTGAAGAAAATGGAGCCTGCCTATATAGCCAGAAGTTAATTATTCATCAGGCTTACTGTTCTAGTGAAAAATACCGTGATTGTTGCCAGAAGTCCCTTTCCTACACTGTATTCCTACGCTGTTCTGCTGCAAAAGAGCAGGCAGACCTCACAGCGGAGTTTTACTGTGAGCAAACGCGAAGTTCAGTTCAAATATTGAAATAAAGGTAATAAAACATCCTCTGCAGAAATTAACTTTTTCCTGAACAACCAGCATAGCTCAGCTGCATGCACACATAATCGCGACTGCAAAGATAAAGGCAGAGAGGAGAGCCAGAAGTTGTGGCTTGAGTTGCACACAGCGTAGCTCATGCAATGACCTGGTGTCAGATTAAGCTAATGGCGGCATTTGACTCCTTTCTCTCTCAACCAATGTAAAATATGTTGGAGTAATGATGTATTTCATTGCCTCCTCTGAATTCTTACTTTGACATGCATTGCAGAAGCATTTAATGTGCTTTGTGGGTATAGTGTGGAAATTTGGCATTGGCTCTTCACTGGGAGAGGGTGCTGCTTTGAATTTCAACCTTTCATCTTTTGCTACGCATTTTGCTTCTGATAGTAGTCTGGCAGTGTCAAAGACAGGCTTGAGATACCGTTAGCAGAAAGTGAATGACACGAGATGATCAGCGTCATCTCAGCCATCACAATTTCCCTCCAGCCTTCTGCGTTTGGAAGAGGCACCCTGAATATGTATGGGTGCAGGAGTAACCAGAGACCTGCCTAAAGCTGTTGCTCACGAGACTTCTGGTTTGAATTTATGTGCCTAACTGAGGAATGGCAGGCACCACGGGGACACCCTGGAACCTGCCTTACTTAGAAAGAAATCTTAGGCTGGATGCCTAAGATGCAACAGTTTGCACTGCCAGTTTAAAACAGCTCCAAAGGAATTGTTTGATCCTATGTAATAACATGTGCAGAGTCTTCGGGACAGCACGGGACGCCTTAGCGCTTGCAGCCAAGATGGATTGTATTTTTCTTCAGATGCCTCTAATAGGAGAAAACCTGTGCTTCTGCTTTGCTGTCTTGCTACCGTTGCTCTTGCAGCTTCTCTTAGGAACCTATTGTGTCACTTTACTACTTTTAATTAAAAAAAAAGCCCCTGTTATAGTCTATCCTTTCTGTCTCTTGCCACAGTTTGAATTCCGTAATCATGATCATTCTTACTGAGGAGCGGGGTTAGTTTATCCAAATTATCTGACTAACTTCCCATTCTTTTTTATAGAGAATTGTTTCCCTTCGTCTTTCTTGCCTCTGAATGGATCATGCTCAGTTCACACAGGCTCTCTCTCCACTGTCCTGCTGTGACATTTGAATCTATTTTTCATTTTTCAAGAATCATAAGAATTAAGACACTGAAAATGTATATTTTCCTTGGGTAGCTGTGTAGATTCATTGAGTAGGTAGGCATGTCCTTTACATATGCCGACATCCAGTTGGCTAATGAAGCTTCCACTGGCTTGCTTGGGAGTTTGCTTCATGGTCCTAATGTATGTAACAGCTAGAATATTTTTCTTCTGTACTGATATTATACTTTTTTCCTTTCACTGAATTCTCCCTCCCTGTATTACAGTAAAAAATCTGCTCTTAGCCTGCTTGGTCAGTGTAGTTGAAGGTGCCTTTCAGTTCTCTGCAGTTGAATTCTCGTAGTCTTCAGCGGTCACCACCTCTAAGCCTCTTCATCAATGTCCTGTTCCCCCCCCCAAGCTGCCAGCGGTCTCTAAGCGATCTCTAATCAGATTGATTTCACTGATCGGAGAGAGTGGATACGCAGCCACAGACTTCGGGCAGTGGTTGCTTTGGTTCTTGCAACCAAGAATTACAAGAACAGAAGACTGTTTCCTGCAAAGATTTTAATGATAAAGAGGGAAGGGAAAAACACAAAGTGCAGCAATTTCTAAAAAAGCCTATATCTTTTTTTTTTTTTCTTTTTTTCTGGAGGTACCAATGTATATAAGGGTTTTTTCATATGGTACGGTTTTTTTTACATACTGGATTTTGATGGGAGGTTAGGCTTGGCTTCTTAAATGCTGAAAAGATGGATTGAGTAAAATCCAGGGAGCCATACACAGGTTGATATGCAATTGAAAATTTAAAGTTTTCCTCATAAGCATCAGTGTAAATCAGAAAGTTTTTTATCTGTTTAAAGATGTGGAGGAAAGACCAATTATGCCAGCTCCACAACTCATTAATGTAGCGATGTGGCAGTCACGCAAGACGGGTCCATGTATGCAATCTCTTTATACATGTTATAGTAACAAATGTTGCTTAACAAGTACAAACAATCCCAAGAACAAAGGCAGGACCCCATGTCTTCTTTCCCAACTAGTAGGCAACAGTCAGGTAACCCTCTTCTACCCAATTAAACCCAGTGTAATCTTCATTGGGTTCCTGTACAACTAAGGAGCTTCAGGAGGGGAGGTGGCACTTGGTCTCCTTATCTCTCTCCCATTAGCCTCTGGCCAACCGTTTGATGTTGTTAGATGGAAACATGGAAATCAACTTGTGTTTCCCACTTTCTAGGCGAATAGTCTTGGCGAGTAAGTTATTACAGCAACGGCCTTCCTAGGTCTTGGTCCAGCTATGTTCTCCAGCACCACGGTGGTCTGCACTGACTTTTGTGGGGAGCCTAACCCCGATCCACGTACCTTCGGGGTGCTCTGGCAGTACCTGTGGGGATGGAGGGATCCCCAGGGTGGGGCTTACCTCGTGTCACTTCACGTCAGGGTGAATCACTTTGATCTGCCTTTACAGCTCGTTCAAGAGGCACCTTGAGGGTGCGATGCAGCACGCGTATTTTGGAAGTGTGCTTTGTGTGTGTTTCTTGTGTGTTGACTGTAATGGGATCCTAGGCGATGAGCTCTGATGGTAGATACCTGCTTCCAATGAGAGAACCCCCAGTCCTTGAACAGACAAAAATCTGCTCAAGTCTTGTGAAAACCGTAGCACATGGTTGGAAATGTGAGTTAAAATTAAAGCTTTACATGTTTGGCAGATTTTGAAGTCAAACGGGGCTGGGTGCGGAGTTTTCCAGGGTGAAAGGCAGCTGAGCTATGGTTTCCAGCAGTTTAATTTGGGGGTTGGGTGCCTAAGTCCCACACCGGGTATGGAGAATGTTTGGGGGAATCTGATCCTTTTTTAGCAAGGGATGATAAATAAGAACTCCGCTTAGGGTGACGTGAACAGAAGATGAAAAAGAAACCTAGAAGTTAGAGCACTAGCGGGGCCATGAAGAGTCAGGTGCAAGCCCTGACGGTGTCCTACCTCTGAGCTCTGATGGCTCCATCTCTTTTGGGCAGTAAGTCCCTGAGTCAGAAATGACTTGAACCTGAGCGTCCATGGCATCTAGCACTGATATCCTAAGTGTAGCTTTTTCTCCCTGTATGACTTTTTTTTTTTTTAAAGTCTGCTTTACCTCTGGGTGGAATCTCAAGAAAACATGGAAAAGCGATTTTTTTGTTCTCCAGCCAGTATATGCCCCCTTGTGACCTATTATAGAAGTCACTATATCATTTTCTGGGTGTCCAGGCTCACTGGCAATTTTTGAGTGTTTCCACAGTATCATCTTTGTAAAGATGAGTTTCGTAGAACAGCTTACAGGTGTTTTCAGTTACGTGTTTCAGCCAATGTTAAATTAGGATCTGTTCACCTGGAATCAGCCGCACAGTCTTTCAGTTGTACAGGCAGGCCGTCAAGCAGAGGCTTTCATTCGACTGCCTCACCAGAGCTTACAATAAATAAACAAACTTACTACAAAAGTTTGAAGAGTAAAGCCACCTGACGGATAGCTGCGGCTGGATGGGGGACGGGGCCCGTGGTTTCAACACAGGATCCTAGTAGGCAGAAGGAGATAAAGGTTTCCTCAAGGAGGAACTGGAGCAGAGAAGAAGGAGCAGAAGACACTGTCCTAATAGTGAGGAATATGAGACTCTCGAGACTGTTGGGCCTGCGGTCTAATGCAGGTCATCCTGAAAGTGATGTGAAGAGCGGCACCTCAGGCGAAGAGCTGGGGAACGGAGCAGGCAAGTGGCAGCCGTGGCTTGCCGCTCGTCTCGAAGCTCCAGAGCTCAGGTTATGGGCGCTGAGCTCAAGCAGGGGGAGGAAAAGAATGTCTTCCCCATGCCCTTCTTTTCCATCATTTACTACTGTTGCTTTAGAAACTTGGACTTAACCTGTGTGTGATAACGCTCCTGCAGCACCGCCATCTCCTCTTGGAGTCACACTGGGCAGTTTCTGGCTGCAAACAAATGGTCCCTGCCCTGGGTGGCAGCGGGGACCGTTGCTGGCGACCTGGAGCTGTCCCCAGGGGCTCGGAGGGGAGCGGTGTCTTCCAGCCTGAATCCAGCCACAGGGACTCGAGAAGCAGAAAGTTGCCGGCACATGCATGTGTGCATGTGTACACACACGTACATCTGCGTATGCATGCGTGTATGTGCCTATGCATGTATCAGATACACCTGTATATGCATGTATTGCGTGTGTGTGTGTATACATATTGCACATGCATATTATATATACGTACAAAACCCTCATGTTTTAAGCAGGCTGGAGTGTGGATAGGGAGGGAGAGAGATCCTGAGGGCCAGAGGGGAGAGTTAAGGAGAGCTGTAGGCAGCAGCTCCAGTCGCCGGCTCAGTGAAAGCCCCAGTCCAGCTTGGGAGCCAGCGGGAGCAAAGCCAAAATGGTGCGAGGGGACAGGAGCTGTGCGCTGTAAACGGGGCAAAGAATCACCTAACCCCGCAGGCAAGCAATCCAGGAGGAGATGTGGAAAGCCAGGCACCCTGGCTGGCTGCGTGGGGAGATAAGCCTTGCCCAAGTGTGCCGCAGGGACAGGGTTTGCCTCCTGAGTAAGAGGGAAATGATGAAAAGAACACGGGTGAATGGCAGAGCTGCTGATTTTGCGATGAATAATGTCTATGTCAATGGAAAGGTATTCAGGAAAAAATAAAATTTCATTTTTTTATTCTGGAAAACTGTTCAATTCATGCTCCCTTTTGTTCAACCCATTTATTAACTTCCTGTAGGTATGAATTAGGAGCAGCTTTGTTCATTGGATGGGCTGGAGCTTCGCTCTGCATAATTGGTGGCAGTATATTCTGCTTCTCAATAGCTGAAAACAGCAATTCTCCAAGGTAAAATGCAAGTTGTACTTATGAAAGAAGTCAATGTACTTGCTATATGTATGTGGCTTGATTACTTTCCAAAACACTTTGTAGTGAGGTTCAGAAAAGGGTTGTGTG
The DNA here is from genome assembly GCF_047370975.1 of Nipponia nippon. Taxonomy (NCBI): domain Eukaryota; kingdom Metazoa; phylum Chordata; class Aves; order Pelecaniformes; family Threskiornithidae; genus Nipponia; species Nipponia nippon. Next base: position 74,761,592 of record NW_028262336.1, on the reverse strand, counting down.
GATGAAAGAAAATAATGGGATTTAAGGATAAAGCTCTGTCCATCGTTAACGTAATTAAGAAAAGCTGTTGACTCAGAACAAATACTTGTGTTACATATACTTGATAAATTTACTACAGCTGGAAAAAAAATGCATTCACTGATGTAGGAAAAGTGGTCAGGTCACCTTACAGATGTGAACAGCCAAGTTTGTTTAATGACAAATCATCAGATCAAAAGTGAGCGAGGTGAAGGACAGTGGTGGTGGCAGTGGGAGCTACAGCAGCAGAAGAGGGGCGGTAACGAAGAGGCCGAGCTGGAGGGAGGAACCGTTCACCCAGGATCTGCCACAGCCTAAACGTTTCACGATTGGGCCCTAGTTTACTTGGCTGTGAACGAGGGCTACGAGTTTATATAAAAGTGAATTGCAAAGAGAGATGCCGGAGGGGAAATGTCAAACTGGAATGAGACCACAGTGGCAAGGAAGGTGACCCCCTGCCCCTCCCCTGAAATTTATAGGTACATTCCTATGAATTTCTTCTGGTTTTATACTGCTGTAATGCTTGGACACAGAGACGTTACCTGTCTGTAGGATGAGCTGTAAATGGTCGATTCTCTTTTCTTTTCAGGAGGGCGTATGCATATAATGGAGCCACATCTGTGATGTCTTCTCGTACAAAGGTCCACAACAGTGTCCCAGACAAAACCCCACCAAAGCACTTTGACAAGAACGCTTATGTTTAATTGTACTGGTGGAAGATTCAAAGCGTTCTAAAAATGAGTTTGTATGTTTCATGCAGAGTGATTTACCCCCAACCCCAATGTAATTACCACTAAGACAATGAATTTTTAAAACATTAACTTGCAGCTTTTTACATATTGATGTAAATTTTATTATATAATATTTTAAGATTCATGTTGGTATTGTAAAGTTTATACCTGGAAATCATGAGCTGATGTTGCTTTCTTGAAAAAAATAAATGGGGTATTTACCAACTCGGTATGTCAGTTGCTTACGGGAACGGCATCACACACGTCATGCTGACTGCAGCGCATCATTGCAACCGTTTCTGAAATGGGTTCAGTACTGGACAAAACAGCCATCCTCCGTGCAGGTTAACACGTAAAACATCCCGCCGCTGATTAGCAGTGACGTTGGAATTGCAGGGCACATTGTAACTGCAGCGCCCGACAATGACAGTCGGCAGGAATCAGCAGGCTCTTAGCTCCTTATTGCATTGCCAGGGTGGATGAATGTGCAACTTGTTCAAGTTGGTGCCATAGGAATAAGAAGAGGAAGAGACCGGGTGAAGTATGAGATTTGGGGAGGCAGGATCACCTCCCCAGAGAAGAGTCAGGGCCAGTCGTTACAAAAACAGTCACTGCAGAGGGTCTTGCACGGCCCGAGATGAATGCGTGCATGAGAAGAAGAACGCGTGCGTGATCGTGAGCGTTCGTGGGCATGGCAGGGAGAGAAAAGGTCGGGGCTGCAGCCTTTGGGGAGCTTTGTGGTGGGCGAGGCAAGGCTTGGAGACGGTTCCCATGTTCTGCACTTGCACCGCGCTGCTGGGCTCCTGCCCTGCCTCAGCACTCACCCTTGCTGGTGACAAGTCACTTCCAGGGGCTTGTTTTTGTTCCCTCCCGCTGGGCAGGCTGCCCGGACACCTTCGGCTCCAGAATGGCTCCAAGCCACTGGGTTACGAAAGGCAGGGAAAAACCCCAGGCAGTACCAGCTGGCCTGCTCTGCCGATGACATTCCTGAAGGGCTGGCCAAATAAAAGCAGGCAGTACTTAACAGCACTTTTTAGATAATCCTGAATTAGTTACAACAGTTCAAAAATCGAGCTAGTACGTTTTTTTGGGGGGCCTGTCCATAGAAATGTGATGGCTTTTGAGGGAACATTTGTACAATGATCCGATAAGTGAGATTAGAGATTATGAATAACTACAAAACACTTTCTAGACTGGGACCCTAAAATTAGACACAAACTCAGGTCTGTCTCGAGGTTTGAACTGATGGACCCTTGGAGTTTCATTTTGGAACACGCGTGTAAATATAAAAAATGAATAGTCCTATTATTAATGGCACAGCATGGCAGAAAAGGTTTTGTATCGGATACCATCTAAAATACATCAAAACTACAAAGCCATTCAAGGTTCTTTTTATTTTACCTTATTTTTGTATTTTACTCAAGTCAAAACACTATTGTGTTTTTTTCAAGAAGGCAGCCGATATGGGCAAAACAGGAATAGGGAAGTACTTGTGCAATGGCAGGTCAGTACTTTCCTCACCTTAGCTTGATGTTTTAATTTCTTTTCCAATTTTTGTGCTTTTATGTTAACTAAGACTCAACCCTAATCGAAAAAAAAAAAGAGTAACTTCCCCAAATAGGAGGCATTTAGTAATAACCAGCTTTATAGCTGAGGCCTTTTTTTCCTTTTCATTTGGCGTTTATTGTAAACCATGTTAGAAACATAACATTTTACTATATGGAAATATTTTATTTAAAATGATTTTATAGAAAGTTTATGATAAAATACAAGAAAATGTGCATTTAAAAATTTTACAAAGTAATACTCTGGAGTAAATTCTGTTCATTGGTTAACAGGCTTTCTTGCAAGACCAGTTTCAATCTTTAATGTAAACATTAGAGGCAAAATCTTCACCCCAGTGAAATCAAAGAGACTTTCACCATTGAGGTCACAAGAAAGAAGCATTAACTCTCAATTTCCAGATAGACATGGCCAGTAATGTGTGTGTGAATATTCTTGTTTCAGATTCAGGACTGAAAGACACAAGAGTATTCCTTGTTATTACATGACCAATATGGGAAATGAATAGGAAACACTTGATGTTTTCAACTACAACCCCAACGGAAGCCAAGAGCAGTGCCTCCCATCAGGAATGCAACAGTTATATATCTGAAGAATCACTCCAATCTGTTACAGTGACTAAGCTGCTTTTTAACGTGCTCGTATTATCAGCTTCATGAAGGCCTGTTAAAATAACAAAAAAATTTTAACAATTATTAATAATATTTTGGGGGTATTTTTACTCTGTATTTATCTATGAGATAAAATCACATGCTATGTGAGCAAACACCTGTGGACTTCAGGAAGTCCTGAACCGGTGAGGAAATTACAAGCGTTGATAATATGAAGGCTGTTTCTGTCACAGAATACAATGCACAGTACAAGCAGTCAGTGTCAACATTACTTTCCCTTTAAACATAACCTGAAGTATCTTTATATAACTGACACAGCTTTAACCTTTAAGTATATTAAAATGTTAGGGCTCCAAACTACTACATAAGTTCTATGTAAGATTGAAGCTAGCACTTTACCAGCAGCTCAAATATTTATCTCAGCCTGGTAGGTCACTTAGATATCTTGAACAAACGTGAAATTTGATTCTTATTTTCAAGACAAAGTAAGAAAATTTCCCTCCTCCCTTACATTTGGGAAACGATTAAAAAAAAATCCTGGATGATTAATTTTTAAGACAAGGTTGAAGCCTGATAGTACTACATGTTTTAAAATCACAAATTTAAGTTTCTTGGCGTCTCTGTGTATTTATGTGTATGTGTTGTTTACTTCTAAGTATGTATCATAAATATCATATGATATTTATATGACATAAAACCAAGCACACAGCTTTTCTTACTTGTTCTTTTCTTCTAAAATACCATACATTGAATTACAACGTGTAATACAGTATACTTACGTTCTCCTCTAGGTGTGTTAGGCGCTTAAGGCTTATAATGTAGAAGTATGAATACGTTACCTTCCTCCTTTGGTACGCTTGTCTTCGGAAGACCCCATGCATGTACCACAGATGCAGCATTTGACTCATTTTTCTGAACTGTCAATGCCTTCTGGCCTCTATCACTTTTCATTAATAAAAAGTCTTCTTCTACTGATGATATATCCCAATCATCTTCATCAACTTCTGTGAACTAATAGGGAGAAGAATAAACACGCATTTTTCCTCTGTCTGTTCAAGTTGTGCTGAGATCTTCCGTAAACTCAACAATGTGAAACTGCTAAGGAAAAATGCACTGGTACATGGCCTTTATGACATCTATCACCACAGTTTTAAAATCCACATCATTCAATTACCTAAATTATATTAATTCACTATTAATAGTTCTAAAGCTAGAAGTGGTTGGTTTTCTTTTTCTTTTAAGTCAGGAACTGCAAAAGGTAAAAGCTCTGCCAGTTTCATAACTGGCAGAAACCTATGTTTTCAGGTATTTGACATGTCTAACTTAAAAAAGGATCATCTTTTCTGGGACATTAGCTATTCCAATGAGACGGAAAGTCCTTTAAGCATTAGAATGTATATTACTGACATGAAAATAAAGACATGACATGTTATCATGCAAGCTGGCAGTTTAGTTTGCTACATAAACATTCTGTGTTCACACTAGAAAAATTTAATATTGCAGTAAAGGACTTCTCCATTTAAAACTGATTTATTCAAAGAGAAAATTAAATAATGAAAGTTAAAAAAACACATGGTGCTCCAAGTTAAAATATGTATTCCTCTTAAGACTCACTGTCAGCATGTACAAATATATTTTTATTTAAGTGGTGGATTTGCATAATGGGTTCACAAAATGAGAGTCAAGTCAAACAGATGAACCTGAAGGCAACAAGTCCACGGCCTTTCTTATCTCATCTGCCTGAGAACTAAATATCTTCATTCAGCTTTTGAAAGAAGAGCTACAGCGTTTCCCTGTTTGTCCCTCAAACGTGGTTGAATGGAATCATGATGTGGTTCAGTAGAATCGAACCGTTATTAGACAGCTTAACTGTGGAAAGCAAGAGGTGGTTTCTCACAAAGCTAAAACCTTATTTCACTGGAATGCCTCAATATTACAGTAAGATACAGAAGGTGTTTCTACTGCACAGAAGAAAGATTCAGATGCTATGAGAAAACAATGTCAGGTATGTACGTACTAGAGAAAAATCAACAAATACTAACGTGTCGTGTGTCTCGAAAGAAGGGAAGAGACTGCAGCAATGCTCTATCTTGCAACACAATTCAATTTTAACACTGTAAACTGTTTTTCAAAAACTGACAGATCTGCTCGGTGTGCTGTATTATTAACATACCAGGATTCAACATTTTGCTGTTTCAAATTATCTGCATTTGGAGGGCGTGGTAATGGGAAAGTCAGAGTCACGTACGTTGAGAAATACTGGAGGAAGAGTTTCCTCAAACATTCACTAAGTCCCAACTGATTTTTGAAGTACAAAATACAGAGAAAAATGTCAACTTCAAACAGAATTCAGTTTTGATCAAGTGTAAATACAGAGCACCAATCAAAACTGCTAAGCGGTTTTACTAACTCAAAGACTTACTCCAAAGAAATACCGTAATCCATACAATGTCTGGTACAGGTGAACTCAGGTAATAGAGCTTCAGGTAAGCAGAAAATTAATTTTCTCTAAAACGTTTCTGAAGAAACTTCTGTAAAACATGACCTTTATAAAACATATGACAATGGGATGCTTTACAATGTTTTTATGGTATTGTGGGTTTTGAGAACAACTATTAGCAGCTCTAAGTATTTAAGCTAATAAAAAAAAATTGGATTTTCAGAGAAACCATCATTCCAATGGCATTTTGTGCTTATGTCTTTGGGCATGTTTGAAAAATCCACCTAAAATGTAAAGAATTAACTTTAACTATATGCCTACATTTAAACATACAAATATGGACATGAATATATGCACATTCATATATAATTAGCAAGAATACAAGATGGTGTGGTGTTCTGTAAAGATTCCAGAAACAAAGTAGCAACACCTGCCCTGTGTTCATAAACTCATTTCAAACTCATCATGTCCATACAGCAACATGCCACTGGGTTAAGACATCAGGGACACACCATATTGTAAATGAAGTATAGCAAAAATATTTTTTGTGGAACCATGGAATGGTTTGGGTTGGAAGGCACCTTTAACGGTCATCTAGTCCAATCCCTCTGCCATGTGCAGGAACATCTTTCACTAGACCAGGTTGCTCAAAGCCCTGTCCAACCTGACCTTGAACACTTCCAATGACAGGTCACTCGCAACTTCTCTGGGCAACCTGTTCCAGTGTCTCACCACCCTCATCATAAAAAATTTCCTCCTTATATCCAGTCTAAACCTACTCTCAATTTAAAACCATTGCCCCTTGTCCTGTCACTACGGGCCTTGGTAAAAAAGTCTTTCCCCATCTTCCTTATAAGCCCACTTCGTATTTTGAAATGCCACAATTGGGTCTTCCTAGAGCCCTCTCTCCTCCAGGCTGAACAATCCCAACTCTCTCAGCCTGCCCTCACAGGAGAGGTGTTCCAGCCCTCTGATCACTTTTGTGCCCCTCCTCTGGACCTGCTCCAACAGGTCCATGTCTGTCTTGTACTGGGGGCCCCAGCGCTGGACACAGCACTCCAGGCGGGGTCTCACCAGAGCAGGGTGGAGGAGCAGAATCACCTCCCTCGACCTGCTGGCCACGCTGCTTTTGATGCGGTTTGGGATATGATTGTCTTTCTGGGCTGCAAGCGCACATTGCTGGCTTATGTCCAATTTTTCATCCACCAGTATCCCCAAGTCCTTCTCCACAGGGCTGCTCTCAATCCATTCATCCCCCAGTCTGTATTGATACTGGGGGCTGCTCCGACCCAGGTGCAGGACCTTGCACTTGGCCTTGCTGGAACTTCATGAGGTTCACCTGGGCCCACTCCTCAAGCCTGTCCAGGGCCCTCTGGATGGCATCCCGTCCCTCTAGTGAATCAGCTGCGCCACTCAGCTTGGTGTCATCTGCAAACTTGCTGAGGGTGCACTCAGTCCCACTATGTCACTAATAAAGGCACTGAACAGTACTGGTCCCAGTACAGACCCTTGAGGGACACCACTCATTCCTGATTTCCACTTGGACGCTGAGCCATTGAGTGTAACTCCTTGGATGCGGCCATCCAGCCAGTTCCTTATCTGTCTAACAGTCCATCCATCAAACCCACGTCTCCAATTTAGAGGTAAGAATGTTGTGGGGAACAGTATCAAATGCCTTAGAGAGTCCAGGTAGATGACATATGTAGCTCTTCCCTTGTCCACTGATGCAGTCACTCCATCATAGAAGGCCACCGGATTAGTCAGGCATGATTTTCCCATGGTGAAGCCATGTTGGCTGTCTCTAATCACCTCCCTGTCTTCCATATGTTTCAACATATCTTCCATGAGGAACTGTTCCATGATCTTACCGGGCACAGAGGTGAGGCTGACTGGTCGGTAGTTCCCAGGGTCCTCCTTTTTACCGTTTTTAAAAAATGGGTGCAATGTTTCCCTTTTTCCAGTCACCAGGGACTTCACCTGACTGCCAGGACTTTTCAAATATGATGGAGAGTGGCTTGGCAACTACATCAGCCAATTTCCTCAGGACCCTGGGTGGCATCTCGTCAGGTCCCACGGACTTATGTATGTTCAGGTTCCTCTGGTGGTCTCGAACCTGATCTTCTCACACGATGGGAGGCACTTCATTCTCCCAGTCCCTGCCTTGAGGTTCAGGGGCTTGAGAGATGTGGGAAGAGAAGTTACCACTGAAAACTAAGACATCTTTAAAACATAGATTTTAAGGCTTATTTTTCTACAACTTTTTGCTCTTGAAGCCGAAATTCCTTAACACAATGGCCAACTGTCTATAGATCTTTACAAAATGTAACATTCCCTAAATTTAACTGTGAACATTTTACAGTCTTGTATCATCTGACACTGCAGAGAATTTGAAAGTAACATTTGGACAGAAAATTATACTGTAATAGTCATGTCTGAGTTGATAATTTTGAGTCTAGTGTGATTTGCAGATCCCACACAGTCAATGGACAAGTTAGGTGTCACCAGTGGCAATTAAAAGCACACAGGCTAAATGTGATTACCCTACCATTACAGCTAAAGTTGATTACGACAATCTCCCCTTTCTGGAAACTGAAATAGAAGTGTCACTGTTTCTGGGAGGAGTGATAAATTTCAGATATAACTGTTAGTCAGGAAGCCCTCAGGTATCAGTTTTATTATGGATAACAGGATTTTCAGTAATCATTATTTGTGTATTTAGTGAAAAAACATTTTCTTGAATGCTAGAACTAGTATCCAGCTGTCTACTTCAATCTAATAACAACTATTAAAACTGAAATAAATAGCACTATCTGCTGTTGACTTCTGATTTGGAGTAACTTTTGTTCTTTTTAATAGATTGTTCAGGCAAAGATTGATTTGCATCACAGTGGCTTACCAATTATAAAACTCTAAACTGAGGGGAAGACTGGGACCTTAGGAGCCTGGGGCGTAAAGAATAAATTGTGTTAGTATTCTGATTGTGAACACACGCCATACTCAATGGATAGACATCAGTGATGTATCTGATGTAGTCTGAAAACAGCATATGATTGTAAACAGATGGAGCAGAACAAAGACCATACTCAGAAAAGGAATTTGTCCCCTCATTAAAATGTATTTAGAAGTTCCATATCTGATAAAGCTCTAGAAATAAAAATATTTTAAAATATTAGGTAAGCAAATTCATTTTTTCCTCCATCAAAACAAGACACTAGGAAAGCAAGTAAAGAAGGGCTCTCTCTATGCCACTAGAATAGGAGATAAAAACTAAACCAATTGTGCCCAAACTTCAGGCTAGCTGCAGTGATCCAAAACAGTCATGGTATAAGCTAATAAGCAGCGTGGATGAAAAGAGGTCACTTGCCACAGCTCACTTGCTAGCACTTTTCTGTACACCAGTGCAGACGTACCCAAAAAGACTACTTAGCTGTAATTCCAAAAGTGTCTTTGAGAATTAAGTTCTTCACTGCATCAAGATGGTTCCAGCATGAAATAAAAAAAAAGTAACAGATGTATATCTAGTTCAATTACTTAATGAAATAATAATGACTATTAAAAGTGATACCTTCAGTTCTTGCACCTCTTCTTTCTTAATAAATGCCTGCGCAACATTAATCCCTCCAGCTGGTTTGTTCTTATTTCCATGGTTAGAAAGACTCTTTCCAACTTGTTCGGTCAGTTTTTGAATAACTGCTCCTGAAGTTCATAAAAAAATTACATTGACAAGTTCCATTCACAAGTAAGGGGCTTTACTGTAAACCCTCTAGAAATCTTCCACAATGTAAAAATAAGTAAAAGGCTGAGAAAAAAGGTTTTAGACAGAAGTCTCTCTGAGGCACAGATTGTCTCTTTTTCTGCATTTATATAAACCAGCGTGATATACATCTAATTTGAACTGACATCTCTAAGTACTATATTCATATAAACATATTAGCAAAAACATAAAGTGCACACAAATATACATACACTCAAGACTAGATAGTCTGCCTTCATTATGTTTTCTAACAGACAAATATTATCAGGAAATGCAAAATCATGCACAGCCATTACAACATGCATATACAAAAGCAGTGAAAAAACCTTTTGAAGTTTTCACAGGTGTTCCAGTTTCTTCAATTTCACTTCCCTCTGTCCCATCGATATCGCTTTTGCCAGAAGCCTTCTGAAAAGCACTGACTTTGCTGCTTGATGCTTTTGACTGCTTTTGCAATAACTCTGGTGATATGTAAGACTGCTTAATATCATATTCATCTACTTCTTCCTCTGAACTGAATGGTGGAGTTCTATGCAAAAACACATACAACCCAAGGGCTTACTGGGTTTCAGTGACTGCATTGATATATACATATTTAGGCTTCCTTGTATTTTCCTTCCCAGTAACATGCATTTTTCTTACGTGAAAAAACCAGCAACTTCCATAAATTCTAACTATCCATAAAACTATTTAAAAGAAATCATGCTGCTAAGTAAACTCAGAAAGTTAACACAAAATGATCTTTTATATAGACATGATTATTTCTATCTATGCAACTATCTTTATGAAACAACAGACTGACATATAACAAGTCTTGCCAGGGAAGCAAAGATAGGCTTTCATGGATCAGCAGGGAAAGAAAAATTCACGGTCAAGGAGTCTGCACCACAGAGACTGTTCTGATATTCTCTTAGATGAAAATAATTTAGGAATTTTTCAGTGCAAGAAATTACAAAATAATGTACCTGATGTGAGTGAAATCTGGAATATTGTGTTTAATTTTGGTCATAGCAAGAAAATATCAATAAACTGAAAAAATAAGGTCACCAAAGTCTTTAAATGCTTTTAACTGGCTCAGAAAAAGCATCTGAGAAAAAAACTAAAGGAAATGATATTACTCAATTTTACTGAATGTCCCTCTCTAGTTCACAATAAAGAATACATCTGCCGAAAGGGGAACATGATGTCCTTCAGGGATTATAACAGACTCAAATGGAAAAATACTTTAAAACAAAATATGAAACATGCAGTCCAGAAAGTGTTTATAATTTCAGCTTAATAATAGCTTTTGTGTGGCAAGCATGTGAATATTCAGTCACCAAAAATGTTTTCTTCAAAAATACAAAGGAACAAAACATACGTGATACTAGATGTCTTTCTGGAAACTCCATTTCCAAAAATCTTCCTGGATCTAAAATTAACAAGACAAGATTTCAAGACTGACAGTCAACTAAGTAAGCATGAAGTTTATATAGAAGTAATGTGAATTCTTTGCTCAATTCTTACAATATTAACAGGAAACGTTCACATCAGCACAGAAACCCAAACCCATAGGATTGTTACCCGGGGTATACGTACTATAAGAATAGCATCTCTTACTTTGGCGTGGATGTATTCTCAGCGATGGCTGGTCTTTGTTCAGCTGGGCGGACAGCTGTTGAAGACCGTTTTACTGGTTTTTGTGGTGTGGCAGATGAGGAAATTCCCAATTGACTGAACTTCTGTTTATCTACAAGAGAAGTTATCTCATTATTAGAAACAATGTTCAGAATCTTTTATATTTAATTTCTAAAATTAAAGATGTCTCTGCTGCAGGTTATAGTTTTACAAAAAAAGAAGAAAAAAAAATTTTTTTCTTCAAAGCAGTTCAGAGTTACTATGCATCTTGCCAATATAGGAGCTAAGATTTCTGCAGTTAAACACAATGTCAAGAACCCTTTAAAGAAAACTGTTTAGTTGGCCATAACTATACAGAATATTTATATGAAAAAATATGAAAGCAGCTATACAGAAATGTTGCTAAATAAAACTTTAAATAGCAGTTATAAAGTGTAAGAGAATGAAAAAAAAACCAAAACATTTTAACCTTCTGAAGGAAGTTGAGGACAGGAAACAGGTCTATTACAAGATGATGATTTCTCTTCAACCCTAAAGCTAACTTGGCGTTCAAGATGCTCTCGAATTCGCTGAATGTCAGGCTCTTGCTTCTGTTTGCATTCTCTAGCAGATTGAATAGCACGCAAAATTTTATTTAAGCGCTCATTTGGGATACCGCGAACACCCTAAGGAAACAAATTGTATTGTAAACACAGGGGCTATTATTTCTGGGACTCCTATCCTACAATCATATACACTCTTTTAAACTTCAAATATCACAAAGCTTGTAGAAAAAAAATCACAAAAGTTGGTAACACTGCTCACAGGTGTAGCCTCATCTTCCACAGCTGTAACTGGATGGACATCCTCTCAGCTTAATGAATTACACTTATTCACAACATGTGGAAATTTAGCTTTGGATTTTACAGGTTGAGGGTTGTGGTACAGGAGCAAAAGAGAATAGCAAAAAAGTAGGACAAAGATTACCCCTCTTTTAAATAACTCAAAATAATCTTACTGCTTTAATTCCCAAGGATTCCAGCTTCTCCTCCAGGGCTTGCTCCAAAACAACTCGTAATTCTTTAGTTAAAGAAGGATCAGTCTTCAAAGCATTTATTAAATAGTGGTTACTTCTACCTGTTTTATGATCACCTTTCTCAATTTCTGAAATAAGAATGGAAAAATGCATTTAAGAGACATCTGAAACATCCACAGTACATGAGACAACTAAAACTGCACTGGAGCATGCATTTTTCAGAAACACCATAGACATACATTTGCTCTTTTTGTCTACGTGGTGTTGTACTCTTTTTAAAATCTTGGGCTAGCTTTCAAAAGTCAACTCACTTGGAATCTATACCTCAGCACTTCATACTCACCATCACAAATATCTTTTCTTTTTCACATTACAGAAACACTGTAAAGATATATGCCCAAATATTTAGCAACAAAGATCTTTACTTTTAGAACTGTACTTGGAAACTTCTGACAAAGAAAGACTATCTTCTGATAATTAAGTTCTCTAAAAGTGGTATTTCAAATCAAAGCTGAACTCTAGCAGGAATTAGAACAAGAATATGACAAACTTGCTCTCAAGAAAAGCTTCAGACAACATAATGTTCTCTGATAAAAAACACCTACTGAAATCAAATCTTTGCAAAGTTGTAACACTTTCAAAAGTCTTAGTAAAGACAAAACCTTAGTCTGAGGCAGACCATTTCACAGAAAATACATGATGGATAATACTTATCTTCAAAACTCTTTCAAGAACAAAGTTCAGTGTCGTCTTTTTTTCTACGCAGGTCTATGACATTGTACATACTTAAAAGAAGACAAAGAAGTTTCTATCTCTTTCCCTTGCTTTAAGTGTCAGTAATGACATGAACTCTTATGCAAGAAATAAAGAATCATCTAGACAGATTCTTCCATCTAAATTAAAGATTGACATTTAAGTTAGGCCAAAGTATTGTAGGGTCATAAGGGTGAGTAAAGAAGCAAAACACACCCATTTGGAACCTGCCTGTAAAGTGTCTCTGGCAAGACAAAGTTTTACTGAATGCCACTCAGGCCAAGTGAACCACTAATCAGTGGGACCACGGGAGCTCCTTCTGTCTGGCAGTGGTCAGCAAAGCTGGCAAAGCATACACAGAGGGGTATACAGCATCCCAGGAAAGCAGGCTGTAAACCACACTCCCAACTTCACCCCCTGAAATAAAAGGTAAATCTTGGGCAGGAGATGGTCTCTTTCCAGTATGCCTTACAGGGCAGCGGAGTCCTTTGCCAGCCCACAGACAAGGACACAAATGAAGGAATAATTCCATATTGCGACTTGCAAATGTTTTCTTTCAAAACAAATGTGCCACTTTTCCAATTTTTAAACAATGATTGCTTAAAAAGCAGTTCCATTTCGTTTTCATTTTTTTTTAAGGAAAAGATAAGCCCCCTGAAAAGGACCGAAAAAAGCCTCCAGATACACAAATGATATTTAGGTTGTTTTGAGGCAGTGGCTTCTGACGGATCTGGGAAAGAATTATAGGTAACGAAAACTGAAAAATTGTCCAGCTACCATCCTAAGAGATCTGTGTTGAAGAGAACAGAATCTGGCTGAAATCTTAACTTTGGGAGATTTGAAATCTTTGGCTTTGGGAACTGTGTGGACACCTCAGTCCCTGACAGAGGTGGGATTAAAAGTGATTTGGCTGGAGAGCCGAGTCCTAGAAGAGGCAAACCACTGGTTGGTGCAGAAACACAGGGCTGTCAGACCATCCCCAATCAGGAAAAGGTGCATTATGCAGTATGAAATCTTCCCACAAAGCCAGACATGAGGCATTTTAAAGCGGAAGGCTCCAAGGAGCCTTCTGAAAATCCTGTCCCTTTCAGATGTTAATCTGAATAATAATAAATCTGAATAAAATAGATCCATCTGAAATCGTTTTAAAATTCATAATTACTACATACTAATATGGGTAACAAGACTATCCAGCATTATCCTAATTAATGACAATATTAATTCTTGCTAATTAACTTGAGCCAAATCCTCTTTGCTGGAGCCAACTATTTAAGGAACAGTTTTCTTATTAATTTTTGTTCTTTAAAAAAACCCTAAATATTAGATTTGACAACTTTGGAGACTTTGGACCTTAAGTCTGGTCCACTGTCTCAGCTCCTACATAATCCTATGAAATAATCTGCCAAGTCAAGAATTTTCACACTCTCCCTTACAAATGGCTGTCACTGAAAACAAAAAAATCTCGGTCTATCTTTTCAGACTGCATTCTTTCTTTCTCTCTTTTGTACTGCAGGCCATGCCTTTAGGCACAGCAGAAGAATCAAAGACAATCCATCAAGAGAGAAGATGGCAAACAAGAGAAATAGCAGAAAGAACGGCAAAAATGCGAGCAGTCTTTATTTCAGGTTGTTCAGAGTCGCTGGATTTTCCCTGGGAAAACCTCTCACTTACACACAGATGTATTCAAACGACAATTTTGTTTTCGAAACAGCATCATTCCTTCAAAATTTAAACTCATTGGCTATAAGGATCCAGACTGATTTTGATTTTTGTACAGATTATTATGCTATTCAGCTATTTGGTGTCTCATCTGAAGTACTGTTAGCCTTCTTCAGGAGAAGAATACCATGCAGGATGAACCAACACTTTCTCTTCTGTCACCGTAAATATGGCCTTCTCCAAGTTCTCCTCAGATGAAGCAGAAGAACAGCTGCCAACACTGGGCTATGTAATTTCATTCAGAATTGCACAACCCTGGCTGGAGTTGCGGCCACTTAGAGGTAGGCGTAACTTAGATAACTTGCAAAAAATATCTTTGGTACATCTATGAAATTAGGCAGCTTCAACCTCCACCACCAACTTCCTCCTTCTATCTGAACTCTTTACCTTCTCATGCAGAGTTCGAAAAACAAGCATACGTTGCAATAGCGTCAGCACCAGAAATTTCCTAGTAAGGGGGTATTCCCCATCAAACATTTTCGCTCTGCTTAGCTCAAGTGCCTTTAGGCATATGGAATATGCCTGCTTTAAAGAGTTAGCCAGCTTCCCATAAAAAACATTGAACTTGGATAAGGAAATCGTAATATATACAACCACCAATAGCAAACAGGAGACTGACACAAACAAGGAATGTTCCCACCCAAATCACATGAGCATACTCAAATACAATGAAAAAATACTGTAGGTATCAAATAATATTTACATTTTTATTTAAAAAAACAACAACACATGCCACTACATTTTGAGCTGAATCAATCATTACCTTTTTCCTCTTCTGAAAGCTCCTCTATGGGCTCCAGCATATGCACCAAGGGTGCCTGCTCTAATAATGAGGAAGAACAGGAACACCAGACAAACAGGACAGAAGGTGGTCAAGGTCCAGAGTGGGAAAGTTAGGCAAAAAAACACACTGAGAGCAATTTTCCTGATTGCTGACAACCTGCTTAACAATTACAAACCCAATGCAATGTGACTCTTCACTGCCTTGGTGGTACCTTTTTGCAGAGGAGACCCTAATACAATAGTCACTTCAGGATCGATTCAGTTGCCCAAACATGGGTGCCTAGTGTCATCTCAGATATATCAGAGTTTTAAGCCATCGGCACGGGGCTCGCTGATACGTCACACAACTATAGAAAAACCTGTGCCCTTCTGGAATGGCACCCAGAGGCCAGGTGGGATGTTTTTAGGCATCTACAATGACAAGGCCGCCTAGGATTAAGTAAATGGATACTGTCATTCATTTCTCATAAGAAGCATTTTAATTTATTTTAAAATATTGTTTCTGTGCAATTTGATACTAAAAGCTTACAAAAGGCAAGTAAAACGGACAGACATAGAAATCCTCAAGAATATATGGAAAAAATATGTTAACTTATTATTCCAGAGATTTATTAGGTGCTGAGTCCGTAAGTGCAAGACATAAAGAAATCCTCTGTGTGTGTGTGTATATACATATATATGATAATTTCCAATAAAAGCAATTTTAAAAATCTTCAGTCACTCCACTATAGTGAGATTCGGTATTATCATGTGCTTTAAAGAAATCTTGAAATGTCCTCTACTGAAAACAGCTTCCTAAACACATTGAAATTATAATTCTATAGGCTGTCAGGTACAATTTGCTTTGTAGAAATGAAGCCAGAGTACAGTTTATTTACAACTTTATAGACTTCAGATATGAGATGCATGAAAATACTTATATGTAGACTAACAAAAATACAGGTTTTTAAAATGTTAATATTCACCTTCCATAAAGAAATTTATTTAAATGAAAACTAGAATTTTAGTTTATTCTAGGGATTATAATAAAAACAGAGGAAGGTGCAAACTACACTTTCAGCATTCAACTACTGGGAGTACAGAAGAAAACAATTTATTGGCCAATATTTTGGGCCAACATACGTTTGCCCCAGCCTTCACAAGAAACGTTTGGGACTATAAATGGTTGTTACACTGAGTGGGGAGAAGGGGAGGAAGTGATGTTGCAGTAAAGATGCCTGCTCTTCAGCAGTTCTCGTACAATTAGGTACAAACATAGATGCACTGCGATGGGTAATCACAAGGAAATGACCACTAGGAGCTAACTGACACTTACTGTCACATCTCCAATATCCCAATATGTGAAGGGGACTAAAACTGGTGTTGTAAATGCTTGGGTATGGGTGCTGCTCCCTCCATGCTTGCCATACTTGCCATTTTATTCAGCCTCTCGTCTGCTTTTCCAAGCAGGTTACAAGACTTAAGATTTGCTCCCATATAATCTGCACTAAATAAGAAGTTCTAAAAAAATGCTTCTTACACCATCACAAGATGCTAACAAGATGCAAATGTCAATATATTTTATGGAAACACTTAAAAGCAAAACTCTGAGAGACTGATTGACAAATAGGCTTCTGGTCTTTCAGTCTCTAAGGCTGTAAAATTTAGCAGCGGCCAGAGCATTCCTGGGCACAACAATATGATCCCCCACACTAGTGAACGCCTTAAAGCTGTTCCTGGCACACTCTTGCTCTGCACCAACTAACATTCTCCAAAACTATGTTCAGGCACAGTTTGGGATCATTCCCAAAAGCCTACAGCGAGCCTGTTTTGGAGGACAGAGCCGGAAGCACAGACGAGGGACATTCTCGAGGGATTTAATTTAGCTGCATGGGCACTGAAGCCTCCGAGTTTCTTGACTGGACCTACTAGACAGTTAGCCAGTTGCTGTGTAATTGGATTTAATCTGTACTTGTTTTACCTGTACTTTACTCAAATGCAATCTACTTAAAGGAGCTGACTCATACCTGCACAAGCCCTTGTCAAGTAACTTAATTTAACAAGAAAAGCCCAGTCCCCAGAACTCAGACCTGAAAATAGTCTGCTGATCTGGCATAAAGGTACGTGCTTCTCTTCCTCAGTATACTAAAACCAGAGGAAGGTAAAATCAGCAAAAGAATAGTTGCAAGAGCAAAACCAAAATGTGTTACTTGCTATGTGCAATATTGTTGTTCACTGCATGATGACAGAGATCAAATGCTAAGACATGGGGGAATGCAACACCTGGAAACACCAACTTCTCCCATGTAAGCGGGCCTTTTCTTTTTCTTTACTGTACACTTATTCCCAGAGATTATTTATTAAACAGCATGTTGGAATCCAATGTAAGAAAAAGCAGCTTGGTTCACCACTCCTCTGGTTTATAGACGGTGTGGAGATCACCCCCCCTAAGGAGCCCTTTCCTTATGTTTACCAGAGATGTGCTTCTTCTAGCCATCTGATCAGACCTCTCAGCTCTTACCTTCCTGCACATCCTTGAAATTGGCAGCATCTAAATATTAGCAAGCTTATTTTTAGGAATCATTTAAGTCTGACTACCCAGCTGGACCTCAAATGTGTACAAAGCAGTCTTTGCCAACTTCATATCTAAAACAGTCCTGATGATGCAGACTGAAATGCTAATTACTCTGAATTATTGTAACCTTCTCTAGTTCATCAGACCTTTCTGCCCAAAATCTCACCAAGCCACAATCCAACGTCAGCCTTAAACAAGTAATCACTACAACTTCTGACTTAAATAGAGCTGGTTACCTTCCTGTCAATTATCAGCCCTAAATCTAGTTCAGCTGACCCTACTGGATGCTGCTCTACATCAACATCTTCAACATCAGATCTTACTGGCCAGGATCTTACTCCTAGCTTTCATCCTAGCCTGAGTGTTCAACCTAAACAGACTGCTATCTTCCCTTTTGGACTCACACCTAAGTATAAATTACTTGCTCCTAGTCACTTGTGTGTTCCCCATTCCAGATGGGGAACTGTGTCCTTGCCTTACTGGAAGTGGTTCCCAGGAGGCTGAAGCAAGGCAGGAGGCTTGCTGTGCTCCAGCAGATCACCTGCTTTGGACTACCGGAGTACTGGTAGAACTGGAGATTACATCAGTCTTGCAGTTCAGATGCAACCTCAATTATACTTTGTTCATTGACACAACTTGAACCCTGGCTCTCATCTCCACCCCTTTCTTGGCTATGAAATAGAGATAAAGTTCAACTTAAACGTATTCAGTCAGGCTCTGCTGCTGCTGCCTTGCTTAATTAATCCTTCTTAACTCAACCATAACTCTCATTTGCCAATCGATGTCTGCCTAACCCTAACCCAAGCTCAGTGATCCCTGTAAAACCTTGGCTCAGCAATAACCAGATGTCTGTGGGTGACACCAGCCCTTTGCAGACCCTGCCATAAATCACCTTCTTATGCTGGTGTGAACCACCTTAACTCCAAACCTAATTCATTCGGTCCTCCCCAACAGTCCCACACCTGACCCTAACCAAAGAGTACCATTGCTAAATCCTGTACCTAGCCCAGTGGCAAATTCTGGACACGTCCTCACCATATGTCATCAGCCAGCCTCAGTCCAAAACCTAACCCTAGCTTTATTCTCACAAGAACAGTTCCTGTCAGCCTCAGGCTTGAACCCAGCTACATAGCAGCTACCAACACCAGTCTTAATGAAGGCTGGTCATATTCATATCTCACTGGCCTGAATCCAGCCATATTAATACTAGCCATCATTAAGGCCAGCAACCTTAAGACGACCTCCACAATGATGTGTTTGTCATCCCACATCTTCCAGAATATTTTTTCTGCCAGCTAATATGCATGGAGAGATAGATGAGATGTATCAAAAGTACAGGTTGCCTTAACTTCTTCAGTGGATAATTACACTACTGAAAAATCATGTGCCTGGCGTACTTTGACACATTATTAAATATCAGTTTTAAATAATATTTGAAGACAATTTCTATGCAAGTGGAATAGGAAAATACATCTAACAATAATGAAGAATTCAGGCTGTGTATATTTCAAGCATATCATATATTATTTGTCTGTTCTTATCTACTAGTTTAAAAAAACCCCAATATTCTGTCAGTACTATTGGAAAAGCAGTCTTCTGGTCAATATTTAAAGGAGAAATCCTGTCCAGTCACTCTGAAATATGAAATGCTAAAGTACTTTTAGCCTGAACAGAAGTGTTACAATTATCTACAGTGGAGTATCACCTACAGTAAGCACTTTGCACTTGCAATATGAAACCCAAGGATGAAATGTAAAACTTGTTTGCTGTAAATTGCTGCACTTCTTAAAGATGTAAGGAATGTAAGCCATGACTATAGTCATTATCTACTCCTTTAATTTATACTCAAATTTCACATCCAAAGAGCTGCCAGACTTAATCTGTGATATCTGTAATCTTGACTGTCACCTTTGAATCAATGCACTTCATATATTTTTCTCCTAACTAATCAATGGGAAGCCATATACTGCCCATAAGCAGCATAAATATTAATTTTTAACTAATATTCTTAAATACAATAAATTTTTGACACTTACCTGAGGCCTCTAAGTTGGGAGCCTAGTCATCGCAGACTCCTTCTACAGTCAACGAAGAGACACAGGCAACTTCAAAGAGCAATTCAGATCTCAGTTCAGCTGAACCAAACTCTGAAGGTGCCCCTTTTCTCTGTTAACTGTCTAGGAAGACTACTTTGACTAAACTTTCCTCAGATGCTTCAGTTACGTCCCTAACGATACCTGGGCCCACACCATATTTGAAGACTGAGTCATAGGTTTTAATGGACAATCTAATTAATATCTATGCTTTTTAACTACTGTTTTCAATTCCACCTACTATTATCGACCTAACGAAGATTAAATATTGAACAAGTATCAACATTTCCAGAGTAATATAGGAACCAAAGTCTGATTTTAAAAAATCATAACTAATCCATTGCCTTTTTTGTGAGACTTAAGTAATCTTTGAACATAAGACTAAAGTTGTATTTGCACAAAACCCTACAGCTAGCTCAGAAACTGAGAGAAGAATGGTCAGCCAGGATGGCATTCAAGGCAGACTATTAGCTCTCCTAAGAAATCAGGAAGGTGAACACAAAAGCACCAGGCTAACACAGTTATTCCACTACTTTACACCTAAGATACCTCATTTGTAATTTGGGTATCTTTTCATAGCGCAGATTTAAGACGTGCAGAACTAATCTTAGGATGCAAAAGCTTTCAGGCAACTTTGAAAAGTGTACTTAAGTTCACGTAAGAGAGCCTCTTCCGGAATTAATTTTTTTTCAAACAGAAAAAAAAGAAAGAAAAGGAAGATATTCCATATGCAGGCAATTGTTTGGTAGGAAAACTATAGCTCCTGTGATTTCAGAGATGCTCTGCTAAATAAATTTGTGTACAGAAGTTACCAGTAAGCACTTTCATTTTCATAATGGCACAAGATGCAGCCATGATGTCTTAATTCAGTATGTAAGTCAATCCCTTGAGGAGCCGTCAAAGTTTTGGGAAAGACACTATAATTTCTGCTAACCTTTACATCCAGAAATTAGGTAGGGTAAGTTTAAAAAAAATCCAGAAGGGAAGAAAGGGGACAGACAGGGAAACCTGCAGAGATAAATAAAATAATCATCAGCAAAGGAATCTGAAGGAAACACCTTCTTTGAGGCTTCATAATAAACTGATAGTGAATCTTTTGTATATCAATGGCAGGAACAGCCTTTTCTATCTTGAGAAGTTTCATAAGGTGTCACAAACTTCATTTTTTGGAGCAGCAAGAAATTAGGAAAGATCTGAACGAGCTGATATAAATTGTCAGAGTACAGAAAATACTATGGTTCACGGAACTGTTTTCCTCCTCAGTCCAAAGGAAAGTAAATGCACTAAGAAAGCAACGCTTGACAAGCTTGGTGTGTAAGCCCTTAGCAGCAATATTCTTCATAAAATTCATTTCTTGAATTCAGGACAATAGCTAAGCTACTTGCTGTGAGATCTCTTAGCTAGAACCAGCACTACTGGGTTAGTGCAATGATGCTGGTTTGAATGAAAAATAATTGGATTATTTAAAATACTATTATTAATAATCTATATTTAATATAGTATTACTCTTCTCCACACAACATTTCATCTATGTAGTTTCACTCAAAAAGCTTCCAGCAATGAACAGCTACCTTGCATAGGTTAGTAAGAAATCTCTGTATTATTAAAATAATTTCACCATATAATGAAAATCTCTTGTCCTTAGTTTAATAGTTCTTGACACAACAAATATTTTGAAATCAACACTTCAAAAAAAAATGAAAAACAACAGTTTTTCATTCCTCATCAAGTTATCTAAAGCTTCCGTTGTATACTGCTCCTTCTCCCCATATGCCTTTTCATAACTTTTTGAATTTGTTGGAAAAGAAAAAATCTGTACATTATTCTTAGACAAATTCCATTTCTTCTCCCCTTGACGGGTTTTAAAACGAAGAGAAATAATAATTAAAAAAACCCATTATTTCATTATAGTTCAATAACTCAATTTATAAAATGGGTTTAACATTTAAACATTTTACTTGCTCAACATTCATTTTTCCTATTACTTTCCTACTTGAAATGAAAGTAAAGAATTAATTGATCGCAGAATATTGGTATGGTAACAATACTCTCCATTATTTTGCATACTGAGAAAAAAGTGAAAACTATTTTCACAAAGCACCAAACAATATAAATGGAGGTTCATCGCTTCCCCCCACTACTAAACAATATCACAATGCCACGAGTTAAAATAACTAAATGATGATCTATATGTAACTACAGATATACTCCGGAAGAACCATCTAGACGGGGTGACTGTCTATTTTGATTAAGTCTTCTCTATTTTTCCTCCTTGACATTTGAAGTCACATGAAAAATACAATATTTCAAGACTTCTCCAAACATCTCCACATTTTCCTCTACACAAATTCCAGTTTACCCACATACCTATCCAGTATATGCATCTACCAGAAAATAAGTATATTTTCTAGAAGAAAACATAATTTTATTTCCTCAATTAGTTTAATTTACCTTAAAGTGCTCCAATACTATACACGTCCCAGGAAATAAGTCTCAAATTATTTTATTTCCATTTTCATTTATTCTTTTCAATAGTGCGTCTTTACAATCACTTCATAGGAATTCTCAATGCTGATATACAGCAAAGCAATTCAAATTATGTTCTTTCAGGGTAACTACTCTTACAGCTATGATTTGACAAGCAACACATTTGAGAAGACAGAGTGTTAGATTTGAAAGTACTGGGTCTGGACCTATCGAAAAAAACTTACCATGTGTCACTGATAGACTTGGTTTAGATTCTTCAAGATGCTCCACAGTAGTGTTCACTACAATAGCACAGAAGTAAAAAATAATGTAAATGTATTACAGTAAACAGTAAAAGACATATACAGATTCATAAATGTTGCAATATTTAATCATATTTACAAATTACCCAATTTTGGGCATATTATTGTAAACAAATAGTTTACAAAGTAAAAATTGGTCCTTCACAATGTAAAAGTACATCTCTAGATATGCTTAAGATTGTTAATACTTCTAGAACCAGGAAAAGAAACTAGTAATTAAATTGTCACTGAACTGGAATGTGAACCTGCACTAGTCAGATCATCTCTTTGGTCATGTCTGTATGTTGTCGTTGTGTCCCAGGTAAGAAGCCCTGCCCCAAAGCTACTTAGTCAAGTCTAGCCTGATCAACACTTGTATTCCCCAAAGAAGATCCACGCTTTGTGGCAATTAGTGCAAACCTTATATATACCATGTATAGAGTGTAGCCTTGGAGTGAATTATCACTTCAATTCTACATTCCTCAGATCAGCTTAGGACCTAGAAGCAAATTCACTTGTGTGCCACGGTTTGTGCTTCGGCGTGGCTGAATATGTCCAGCTCCAGTTGAGAAGCCATACAGCCGTATGCTCTCCTCAAACTAACCTACTCCGGGCTGCTAAATTCAGTTCAAGCCAATGTCCTGCTAATAAAGCAAGATGGTTTCCAAACTGGGATTAGAATTAATCCAGCTGCCACCACCTATTGCAATAAACTTATTTCAAGTGACTACAACTGCAGCATCAACTATATGGGTGTTTGTGGTGCAGGACTGCATCCCAAAATACTGTTATCAGGTTTAGCTATTTGTAATGGGCCTCAGATGTTAAAGCATTGCACAGACAAAAACATCACAGTTCTTAAAATTCTTTGAACATCTGTATCTTAACTGATAAATTAATCAATTTTGCCTACTCTTTCAGTATTTTCCCTTTTGTGAGTTTTGCAGCTTAAGAACAGTCAAGCATGAAAAAACAATTAAAATTACACTTCATAAAGCAAAGCCAGAAGTTGTTTACATAATACAAAATAGAGTTGCTATATTTCACATCTCTTCACTACTCAAGCAATCAACTTGGTACCTTAGCAGTCCTTACAGCTGCAAAACATGAATTTTGAAAATCGTGGCATGGAAACAGGTAGGCACCCTGTGAAACATAAATAAATTGCCAGTACTGATTTGATTTCAATATTTAGTTAGTAAAGCTGATGTCTGTATTTTTTAATGAATTGTAACATTTGTTTCAGCCAAGCTGCTGAAATCAGAAACAAAATCTGCTTTTTCTTACAGTTTGTACGTACCATCATATGGTTTAATGCTTGCAACTGATCTTGTGGACAATTCTTTTATCTAAAAGAGAAAAGACAGACACATGAATAGTTACAAATACAAATGATCAATATCTAGAAATGCACATGTAGTACAACATACCTAGTTTCAGTACTGTTTCATAACAGAACTTATTGTTTATGATTTGGGGAGAAAAGTACTACTTTTGTGGAACTCTATTCTATTGCCTAATGCATATTTTGTTCATGCTTAATGAATGCTGAAGACTTATTTCTGCTTGTTGTCTTATGTGAACTCATGCTTTGTACAGCCTGTTATTACAAGCTACAAAGTGAAATAAGAGTGGGCTTATGGGCCACTTCAGCACTTACAGTTTCAATACTTTCTGCTTCAGCAATTCATGTTCAATTTTGCAAGTCTAGCTCCACTCGAGGGAACCACTTAATTACACATTGATTTTAAATATATGAATAGTTCTCCTGTCTGCTCTATAGTTTTGTCTATTTGAAACCCAAGACATGCACTGAACAAAACTGAGAGCATAGAGGAAACAAGCTGGCTGTAATTCAATCTAAAGAAAACAGGAAACTTATGAATCCTATATCATTAAAACAATGTTCTGCAGGCCAATTCCCAAAATAGAAGCTAAACCCAAACCACACAGACACACAGTCAGTGTCAGCTGGAGATGGCACAAGATATTGGACCCTGGTCCTCTTTTATTTATCTGTTTAGATATAGCCAGTAGTGCCTCAATTCATTGTCCATTCAGTTTGGATTCTACAAAAGTGTTAGCCATTTCTCAAGCCTTTCCAGTTTCCAGGTATTGAGAACGTAGATCTTCACAACTGTATTTCACAAACACCAAACTCAAATCCCTCTGAACCTATTTTACATCTGTGGTCATGCTGTTTTGTTTTAAAAGGTCACTTTACTGCAAGTCATTTGTCTAGGATTAAGTCTTCTACTGCTCCAGCTATCAAATTCGTTCAAGTGCAGATGTAAAAGCTATTATGTCTTTCCAATTCTTTAAGCACTTAAGTATAGATTTAACATTAATCTCAAAATGTGTAAAATTAGATGTTGAATTGTAAGGAATGCACCATCTAGTAGAGGAATAGGTTATAAGGACCACATAATCATGCTATAGTCTAAACTCCAGACCACCCAGATCTTCACCCACCGATCACCTGAAGAAATCTCTAGTTATGTTTGAACAAAAGCGAATTTTTAAGAAAAACCAATTCATTTCCAAATAAATAATTTCATAGAATCATAGGCTATCTCAAGTTGGAAGGGACCCACAAGGATCACTAAGTCCAACTCCCTGCTCCTCACAGGACTACCTAAAACTAAATCACACGTCTAAGAGTGTCATCCAGATGCTCCTTGAACTCTGACAGGCTTGGTGCCACGACCACTGCCCTGGGGAGCCTGTTCTAGAGACCGACCACCCTCTCAGTGAAGAACCTTTTCCTAATGTCCAATCTGAACTTCCACCTCCTCGTGTCCTATTGCTGGTCACCAGAGAGGAGATCAGCACCTCCCCCTCCACTGCCCGCCTTGAGGAAGTTGTAGCCTGCGATGAGGTCACCCCTCAGCCTTCTCTTCTCCAAGCTGAACAAACCAAGTGACCTCAGCTGCTCCTCGTAAGTCTTGTCCTCGAGACCTTTCACCATCTTGGTCGCCCTCCTCTGGACACACTCTAATAGTTCGATGTCCTTCTTACAATGAGGTGCCCAAAACTGCACACAGTACTCACGGTAGGGCCGCACCAGTGCGGTGTAGAGTGGGACAATCACCTCTCTCGACCAGCTAGGTACGCTGTTGCTTGATGTGCCCCAGGACACAGTTGGCCCTTTTGGCTGCCAGGGCACACTGTTGACTCATATTCAACTTGCCATCAACCCAAACCCCCAGATTTCTTTCTGCGGGGCTGCTCTCCAGCCTCTTGTCCCCCAATTTGTACATATAACCAGTATCATGCCGTCCCAGGTGGAGAATCTGGCACTTGCTCTTGTTAAATTTCATACGGTAATAATTTAATTAATTATTCTCACAGTGATAAATATAATACTTTATTTTTAGTGTGAGAAGTCATGTATTTTCAGATTTCAAACACTAGATTTCATTGTGATTATTTTGTGGCAGATTAAATCCAGTTCACTCTCAGAAATTTTTCATCTGTAGAGGTCTTCGGTGACTGTGACCTAGTAATTTTTTAACTGTGTTGAACTTATTAAAAACTTTGGTTTACTAATCTTTTCCTTCTAAATTGTGTTTTAATTCCTGGTTTACATTCCTGTGTCTCTTTCCAGATCTATTCTTATTTATCAACATAATTTCCAAAGTGTAACCAAAATACTGCCTCAGTACTACTACGAATTGGGAATATTAACTATGCAATCAGAGATATATCAAAGGCTGAAAGCTAGTAAAATGTTTCTCTATGTCCTATGCTCTCTGAAACACAGAGTGCTTCACAAAACAGACCTGCTTCTTCTGAGTAATAATCAGATCATTCTGCTCCTGAAGCCTCTGCCCCAGTTCTTCTATTCTCCTCTTGTAAAAGGTGTTATTTTTATTCAGGTCTTCTCTCACTGATGATTTAAGCTTCTCAATCTGTGATAGTAGCTAGAAAGCAATCAGAAGAAAAGTGACTTCATATTAATATTATATAAAATATTTTAATGCTGCGAAGTTTAAACAACCAAGTGTCATGCTTAAATATTTGTAACACTTCTTTTCCCAGCAAAAACATAATGTCTCCTGTGATTTCACTGGGATTTGCATATATTACAAAACAGTCGTCTGGATCACTTTTTATTTACACAAGGAAGACTACCTAAATCTCAATACAAAGAAAGGGACATACAAACACATTGCTGAGATTGTCTAAAAAATAAGATTGTGGGAAAAAGCATACCGCTCTATAAAAATGCTTTGGTTATAAATAGTGTCAAATCATGATATTTGAAGGTGATGAGATGTGAATTTGCATGATAAACCTAATATATTAGTTCTGAATGTAGAAGAAAGGGAACAATACTTTAGATGCACCATCCCAAAAGTAATACTTACATTACTCCTCCCTTATTCTATTCTTGCTTTGTACAGGTGTATCATTAACTACATCCTTTTTGGGGAACGTTCCATGGTTCCTCCCCACTGCTTTCTTGCCAGAGGAGAAGAAGCATTGGTCAGACCACTACGATCTGCTGAGTTCTTACATGGTCACGCAGATGAAAGGAAAATGAAAGGAAAAGAAGCAAGAGAAACAAAGCAGGATAGAGATTAAAAAGAAATGCAGACATAAAAAAAAAAATCTGAGGAATAAAGCTTTGTATAGTAAAATATATAAACTGAGGCAAAATAAAATGCCATGGTGTTTTTTCCTGGAAAAGCTGAACAGATTCTGCATTAGAAAGCTATAACAGAAAAAGCAGCAGAGAAGTGATAGAAAAGACAAAAAAAGATCGAGACGTATGCCATAGGTCCATGGTAGCAGAAGGTACAGGGTAGATGAAAGCTACATGTTAGCAAGTTATATCTCAACTATCCAGCATACTCACATAACACGGAAAACACTGTATAATACAGTGCTTACAGAATTAGTTGTGAGCTTTTCAGAACAGAGCTACAGTTTCAAGCGTCTGTCACATTCTTAAATGATAAATTCCATTTCAACTCTGGCCTTAACTGAAACTTCAAGATTCTAGCATAACGGAAATACAGAGATAATAAATACATCTAAGAGGACACACTCTTATAAACTCTTGAGATCTAGGCTTTCTAATCCAACAGATGTATTATAGCATATCAAGAACTACTGAAAGGATAAGAAAAAAGTCTCCTTCTAGTTTAAGTGCTTTGCTGTGCCACTTACCAGGGACTTTTCTGTCTCATGGTCATGATGAAGGGCTTGTATTCTAGACGTCCACTTACTTTCCTGCATAGAGGAAATCAATATTAATTCCTGTTAATAACACGTTACCATTTAGTTTGATATATGCAGCTTTATTTTCCTAAATAAAGCATAAATACTGAAAAGATTATTGATGATATGAAACTTGAGTAACCCCGTACTTAATACCTAGAACAGTCATCAACGTTTTATCCATCCGAGTGCGGTTTTCTTACCAATCGCTCTAGAAACTACGTATTTGCTCCTTGATTTGTATATATAGTGACTGCGAGTGAGAAATACACAAGTATTTTGATATATCTCTGTGTATTAACAATAAGATTAGTAAGAGTAGGGTTTTTCCCCCCCAAATATTGTCATTTCAAGCACTTATTAACAACGTATTTTGCATAATGACGATAAAACCCAGTATTAATGTATGAGTTGTAGAGTGAACTGATTTGTTTTTGATGAAATAAAAAAACCAAAGTAAAACTCACTAAATTTTCCACATCTTTGAGCAGAAGTGACCAAACTTCTGTATGATACCAGCAGTATACAAAGACCTTCACACCCCAAGAACCATAAAGTATATAATGCGTGTCTCAAATTGTCAAAAAAGAAAAAAAACATAGTTAAAAGGTTTGTGGGTATTTCCAAAAGCCTCACAACTCATTTCTTTAATAGGAACAACCCGGACATGCAGGTGAGTCTCAGAACAATGCAATGACCTCAGCCTCAGCAGCCCTTGTGAGCTCAATCCTTCCTACAGGTAGGACCTGGGTTGTCCAACAGCTTTGCACTAGCACCACCCACCACCTGTGCTGGTCAGATGGTACACTCCTCGTACAGAAGTTGCACCTGACAAGCTCAAGTGCTTCATATGACTCAAAAGCCACAGGCTGATAAATCCTGTCAGGAAGTTTCTTAACCTTTTTTTTTTCCATCTTGGAAAATGGAAAATTCCAATTTTTCCATAAGTGGCCTCACAGATCAGCAGACATAAATGGTGTATTAGAGCCTTCTGGAATTGAACTGCAACCATATTTGGTAAAGCTTAATACATTTAATAATAAAGAATAAGAGAGTATCAATAAATAAATAACGATTAATTTACGTATAAAAGATAAGGGAAATAATTCCTTGATTTCCATTCTAGAGATTGTACTAAATAGTAGTAGATCTTTAAAAACAGCTATTTTAGACATTGAGAAGGATGAGAATTTTACTTATGGATTTAAAATCCTACTCAGAGATGTACAAAAATGAAAAGAACACAAGTAGTCTGTCAAAAGCGATACATTAAGTTAGAGTGTTACCTGTTTTTCAAGAAGTTTAACCACATTGTGATAATCCTGAGGACTCTGAGGTTTCTCTTCTGTAAATTCTTGGCTGTCTTTCAGTGTCCCTAAATTGGATTTTTGTTGCATATTGGACTTTTGTAATTCTAACAGTTGCTAAAAGGCGGGGGGGGGGGGGAAAACGAAGACCTGAATATGTATACAGATTTTGTTTTATAAAACTGTCATTTAATACAAACTTTACTTTAAATATAACTACACAGAGATTGCATCAGTCACTTCTCGCATTTCTCATGAGTTCAGCATTTATCAAATTTCGTGTAATAATTAATATATACATCTAACATAAAGATACCTTGCAAAAATACACAGGAACTAGCAGCTACAAAACATAAGCGGCTCTGGTAATGCCGTGCGTAACGTTTTCTGACTCATCTATACTTTCACAATTCTCTTTCTAGTCAAAACTCTGGAAAGCATTTCCAGAGCATGTATTGAAAACACATGCAGTTCTACTGTCAGGACTATAATGCAGAGGTTAGTCCCCTCCATGCCAGTTATAAGAATATTAATATAAGGATACCTAACAGACAGCAATAATAACAATAGCTACTAATCTGTAAACACGGACTCAAAAGCTGAGGAGTAAGAAGAAACTGACATAGCTGCTGAAGGCATAATTAATTCATCCAAAACAATGCTATTAAAAAAAATAACTGAAATTATGTTAATAAAGTACCAGTATACAAAGATACAATTATGGCTATCATCCAACTATTATTTTTAAAGTTTTGTAAGAAGACATCTAAGATGACTACATCACATTTCAAATATGTGAAGTTCACTACCATCTACTGTAAGGGATTCATGCCTTAAAACGTTGGAAAATTTAAGTCACTTACGTTTTCTAATGTTGAATTTCTTGAAGATAACTCCTTAAGCTCTTTCATAAACATCTCTTTCACTTTTTCTATTTCATCAGCCAATTTCTCTTTTTCCTCCTCTTTCCATTTATGAAATGATTGTAGAATTTCTTCTTCTTTTGATTTTTGCTGTTCACATTCCTGAAATTATTTTAAAAACATTACTCGTTATTTTTCCCCACATTCAAGCACCCAAACTATGTGTGGGAAGCAGTCACTTTCAATGGGCAACATTGTGACATCAAAAAAACATGAAAAAACACCAGTTTCTCAAGAATTCTGGGGCAGCAAACTATACATTTTGCTAGCAAAACAAGTACATTTCAAGAAGTATTGGTAGTTCATTATTTTTCATTGAATAACACATGAATGGCCTTACTTGGTCACACCACAGATCAACCTAGTTCAGCATCCCGTTTCTCACAGAGGCTGTAAGTCTATAGGTGGGAAAGGATAATAACAGGGCAAGCAAACACGCACGTTCTCCTTAATAGTCTCCAAGCTGCCCACTGTTTTCCGCTCAGAGGACTTCCTCAGCCTGATACAGTATTGTAAACTTAGTAACCTTTGATACCTATCTCCTCATACACTTTTGCAGTCGTCCCTTGTGGCTATGTCAGCTTTTAGCAACTGCAACATCTTTCACCAATGAGCTCCACAAAGCTACTACAAGTTGCATGAAGAGCCAAGTACTTTTTTTTTCGCTTTGGATCTGGCTCCTGCTAGGTTCATTTGATGGATGCTAGGTCCTGAACTGGAGAAGAGTGAATGATTGATACCTATTCACTCTATGTAACTCATGACTTCGCAGTCTGTATTTAGAACGGCTGAGCATGCTAACAGTTGTCAGTCTGCAAAAAAAGACAACAGGTTGGTGGGAATGGAGGGTGAGATACTGATGTCTGCGAAGACCTTTAAGATCATGGAGTCCAACCGTAAACCTAGCACTGCCAAGTCCACCACTAAACCATGTCCCTAAGTGCCACATCTACACATCTTTTAAATACCTCCAGGGTATTTAATTCCATCATATCCTTTTTGAGATGAAGGGACTAGACCTACACACAGTATTTAAGCTGTGGCTTGCACAGTGATTTTTCAGAATAATTTATAATATTTGAATTTATTTGCTGGCTGCTGATAACCACTGGGCTGACATTTCCCTGGAACTATGTATCACAACCTTAAGATCTTGCCCTTCAGTAATAACACTCGGCTCAGAACCCATCATTTTGTAGACGAAGTTAGAATTATTTTTTCCCCATATACATTTGTCCCACTTCATCTGTTAAATTACTTTTAACATTCCATTACCTACTCACTCATTTTTGTATAGTCCTCAACTTGTTCAAAGTCCTGCATTTCACCGCTCAGAATATACACACTTTTTAGGCAACCCCTACATCTTTCCATCACAGCATTCACTCTGAATTTGTTCTCTGACTAACTATAACAAGCAATCATTATGAAGAACGGGACCTTCTGTATCCTTTCACCTCAATGGAGTAGAAGGAACCAAGAAGTGGAAGCATGATAGTTTTTATCCAAATTCCCGCCAGTAGTGGTTCTCCTAAAAACAACACAGGAGAAAAGATCTTCTGCTCTTTCAATCCAAAGACAACAACATAATGATACCTGAATTGACAGTGGATGTCAGTCATGGCAGACAAACTGCAGCCAGTCACACTTCACATTTCTATCTTCCCTGACATCCCAAAAAAACACAGAAGCTTTGAAAGCTTCTTGTTGTGTAACACTGCAGGCTGTAGCTTCAGGACATTTCAGGCAGTCCCCTTGTAGTTAGGAGTCTCAGCTAAGACAAATGACTTCAAAATAAGCCCCTAAGGCACCAAAAAATCTACACTGCACTGTTATGAATACTCAAAGTTCCATCTCATAAGAAAAACAACGCTTCGGGGCAAGAGAAATATGTTACAGATGTACCTCTCAAAAGCGAGGCACAGAAAGAATGAGCAGAATACCTAGCAGATGTCCACATAGGGCCAAGGCCCATTATTCTGACAGTGCTTGCACTCCTAAGTGAAACTCTACTGACGCTCTTCATTTGCTCATTCAGTACTTTTGAAAATGGAAAAAAACCAGGAAGCTGAATGGTCTCGAGAAAAGGAGTACGAGAGGACTGAAGAAAGGAAAGTCTGAAGCTGTGTTCAGGGAAAGAAACACTGCATGTTTTACAAAAGATCGGGCTTTCTTCTGTAAACAAGGAAGAAAATAATTAATGATAACCATGTTTTGTTTATTCCCATTAAATTCAAAATGCAGCATTTGTTTCCAAATGTAATGGTTGGGTTTATGTTTGAAGGTCCTCAAACTCCACTAGGAAAGCCATTTAGAAGTTCTGAATATTGGGAGAAAGTTCTTACACGTTATGTTAACAACCACAAAACGCTGCTTTTGAATATGATACAGGGAAAACTGCAACACAAAGATCAGCATTTAACTCAATCATTAGAAATACCTTGTCTCTTATGCCAAGAATTTGCTTCTCAAATTGAAGTGCAAAGTCCCTCCCCTGTTAAAAAAATTTCCATCCCTATTTTGACAGCAAATTATCTGATTGCACTTACTTAAACAGAAATTAAAACTGTGAGATGATCTCAAATTATCAAGCGTTAAAAAAAAAATTAAACCAGTAACTTAGAGATTCTTTTTTCTCTTTATGAGTCAGTAAGCGTACTTACAAGATTCAATATCATCCTAAACAAAACTTTGCATGTGATTACAAATAGATAATCACTGCTTTTAAATCATTCTGTTTTAAGGTCTTTTTATTCACACAGCAGTAGCTAAGACTACTTTCTGCTTTGGCTCTCAAGGACGTAAAGACCAACACACAAGTTCTAGATTGCTTTGTTTCTTCTCAGTCTCTCTTCCTTGAACTGCTTTACACCTCTGTTAGACAGTAAAGCTCTCCACAGCAAAGAATAAATCCTACTCAGTTTATAAAGTCACATGTAAAATCACAGTCGTATCTAAGAAACGCTTAATCATCACAAAATATCATAATGTCAAAAATAGCTTGTATTTCACCACAGCAAGGCAATTTCATCTGCTTCAATAACAGGCCACACATCTTATGAACTGCTAAGTGCTAACGGAAGTCTTATCTCGAGTATTCATTTAAAATATGCCTAAAATGAAAGTAAGGAGAAAGTGGATGTTCTAAATTACGGGAGGCGAGGCAGGGCTATGTTCTAATGCCCAAGCACCATCACTGCCAGACAGGCAAGCTGTAGATATATTATTGTTCTGTTCCAGTTACAAAATGAGTGAACACAGCCCAAAGTACTAATTCTTTTGAAAGGTTCGCATTACTTACTACGTATTACCTTAGAAAACCTGACCATATTAGCCTGTTGTTCAGCCTCTAACTGGGACTTGGTGAGCTGCAACTGCTCCTTCAGTTTCTCAATCTCATCCTGCAATTTGTCCGTCTTTGCTTTCCTCTTCTGTTCTGTTTGAAAGAAACACAGATTTTAAAAATGTTTGTTGTAATTTCTGGAAATGTGATACTTACTGCAAATGCATTTCTGTAGTGTTTCAATAACATCGTCATGAAGTGTGACTCGCATAGACCATTTCCCTTCCTACTATCATGAGTCTCCAAAGATGCTTTTAAATACGTATGTTCTCTGGACTGCTAACAACCTCAAAGATTGAAAAATATCAGTATTACTCACATGTGAAATAGTTTATAAAATATTTACAGGAAAAAGTATTATATAATCTAATTTCAAAGGAATCTAAGCAACACAGGCTTAAAAAAGGATGTATGAAGGACAAAGTGAACCTCAATGATTCAGTTCTTTTAGGCTTAATTTATTCTAAATAACTTTAGTAAGGAGTCCATTTGAAATACAACTTATTTATCTGGAATGAGTCAAGCGGAATGTCACTGTGAAAAACATTTTACAAATACGCAAAAATTATAACAATCTTTACTCTTGAAACATTTTATCAATTTACCCAGGACTTACTAGGCTGCCCATTGTCTGGAAATCTGAGCACAATGCAGAATATTATTTCAGAAATAAATGCATAGAGTATTTCCCTCATACAGCCACTTCAGACTAATTCTTTATATGATAATTGGTTAAACTGGTTCTGCAGCTCCTTCCACTATCATTTCTATCAAGTACAAAGTGGACAAGAGCTTCTTTCTTCTTCCAATACATTAACACTTCCCCAGATGCCTACTCAGACCCCTCTCGCTTTTCCTGCTGTTCTATTCTTCTGACAAGCTACAGTTCAGACCTCGCTAGATTCTTCCCACTCTTTCTCCTCCCAAATGCTCTTTTTTCCTAACTCGTTCATTTCTAATCACTGTCATTTGTCAATACTTGTTAGTCCTTAGCAATAAATCATAAGTGTGCAGCCTAACAGGAAGGAGAGAATTGAGAGATGAATGAAACAAACTTTGAGAGCAATGTTTTTCAAATTAAACATTTTTCAATGAAGAGAGACAAAAGTATATAAGTTAGTGGTATAGCAACCAAGATTATTATAGATACATGAAGTCAGATTATCCTTGACAGTTTCTTTTTCTCACTATATTTTACAGTCAGTTTCATTCAGGAGAGCCTGATCCTATTCAAACTGATTTCAGGTGAGCTGGATTATTTCTCTACTGATAATTCATATGTATTCACAAAAGGTATTTGCCTTAGCGCAACTTGTTCATTTTACCCACACCTTCATAGCACACATGCCTAAAGAGAAACTGTGCTCTGAACTCTGCTACTGAATAAAGTATTCAGTGGGAATGCTAGTTTGGAGAGGTACTATAAATATGGCATACAAAGTTTTGTTAATTATTTTCCAGAGACTGAAACATATGTCGCCCAATACATTTTGTCAGTCAGTGTTGCTTCTATTCACACAAATTGGCATCTGCCACCTAAAAGTGGAACGTGAAAATCATCCTTCCCAGTGACACAAAATCACGGACTGCACATCCTCACTATATTTACACTTGTCTAAACTATTTGTCTCCATTTCTTTGGTAACACTGAAGTACATACCAATCTGAGATTCTTCTGGATGACGCCTTTGCATGTGACTTTGCAAAAAGGAGTAGTTCATAAAAGCCTTTTCACAAAACTGACACTACAAAAACCAGACAAAAATATTTTAGTTATTATTAGTAACATCCGTTTGGTAAGTATAGCGGTTAAGGTATTTAACAGGTTATTACATTTTGTCCAGATGTCAAAAGTAGGTAACTTTAATAAATTCCATTTCACAAGAATAATGACTACAATTCCCACAGTGCCAGATTTCTGTGAAGTTATTAATATATTTGCATTATTTTATGTCTCTTGGTGATGGTCATGGGTAAGAATCCCATTGTGCGAGGCACTGTACAAACTCTGAACAAAAAAGACTCTGACCAAGTAAGTTTAAATTCAGACATAAACCACAGATAAGAGATAAATCCAGATAGGTAGAGAAGTATAAGGAAAAAGTAAGACAACGTTATTCGGCAAAATACACACGGACTCCAGCCAACTAGCAGCTCAGGTATTCTAAGACTCTTCTATCACAGCAAAAGAGAGCACCATACGGTCAGAAAAAAAAAAAAACCAAACAAGAACCCAATAAAGATGTGTTTGAGTATACATAAGTGAGTTGTAAGATGACAATACTGGAAGGACCATAGATATGTAAAAAGGTCAGACATTTCAAACAAAATAAGGTAACAATACATAATTTTGCAAGAAAAAGTACATACATACGCTAGTATGCTACCTAGCATCCTTCTGAAGTGTAAACTGTTTAAATTACTGTTCCTATAATTTACATATTAGCTTTGAATTTGAAGTTATATTTTAAGTCAAATTTGGATCCTACCCATTTTCAAAGACTTTTTTTGTTCACCTTCGAAGTATATTCCACTAATGTTCAGAATATTAAAAACGGATGGGTAGTACAAGGACAGAAGCAACATCTATGGGTTTTGCAATATACTGGTAAGACTGTGAATCAAAGCCTCTAATCACTTTAGGTAGGGTTGCTTGTTACTTCTTTCTTTCAAATAAGTATTTTTTTTTCAAATAAATATATTTTAACAAACCACAAATACTCAGCTGAGTCCTTTTTCCTTATCAATATGATATGACTGTAAGAGACTAACTTAATGGATTCAAGACCTTGTCACCATAATCAAATTCCCAGATTTCATCTAATATTTAAAATACTGCCACTGATAGTCAGGTAGGCTGTTAAGTATAGGTATCTTTCAGCAAACACTAAAGTCATGAATTATTAAGACATATTTTGTTGGACAAATGCAAAAAAGTGCTAACATAAAACTGAAGTAAAGAGATGTAGTATGGCAGCAAAGCATTACTGCCAACCAAGAGGGAGCTCACAGTGTAACAGGCTGCACATGATTTATGGACTTAAATTGGCTGTGAAATAATGTTGTCCATTCAAGCACAAACTTCATGTCAGTTTGACTTGCTGATAGTGAAAGCAAGCTCTTACTGCAGGAGACAGGATTAACACAGGGAATATTTAGGTTTTCAGTTATGTAACATTCTTGCAAATACTTGTTACAGTGTTAGACACAACGTGCACTTTATGCCTACATTGTGCACGAGAATGTAAGATTAAAAATTATTATCTAAAATTAAATTTGTATTACTCAGATGAAGGTATTGACCAACGAGTCTTAAATTTATGACTTGTAGGTACCAGTACCATTTTACAGTAGTATTTCGTGGTCGAACTTATATTGGTGCTGGGTTAAAGGCATTAAATCTGAATTCCAAAGCATGGTTACGTTAGATATAAGGTGTGCCTCCACTAAAAAAGGCAAACAACTATTTACAGGTTTGTTTACTAAACAGCCAAGACTTTAAGGGGATGAAACCTGAACTACCCTCTCGAGAACACCAGCAAAACCCTTATGATGACCTGGCACTGCAGATCAGCCAAGATCATGGCACACATAAATAACACACAATTATTATTCACTGATCACACTGCTGCCCTGCATTTACAAACCCTAGGAAGAGTTTAATTCATCTCAGTCTTTCACACTCAGAATCCTGAAAACACTGTAGGAACTGTTCAACATCACTCCCGGAACTCACTTTTCCCATGTGAACCTAAATAACTTATGGAGACAAGAATTTACTAACAGAGAGGGAAAAAGGGGGGAGGGCAGACACTTACTTTATATGAAATTAAACTAAAAATGGGAAATAGATTTCCATCTCTGCTTTCTTGTAAATGCCACTGAACATAAGATTAGTGATGAGCCAAGATCACTACCATGTTCTTCAGCTTCCACAGAGACAGTTGTATGCTACAAACATTTCAGGAAAACTTGGTAATATTTGAGTGGCAATCACAGTATGAGAATTACTTAACTTTACACATAAAATTATGCATGCAATTAGTTTTCTTTTGCAACACAGGACCGACAAACTGCTCTGTAAGTTGCATAAATGCTTTTTAAAATGATTCAACATCAGCAGGTTGTCCTTAAGACTAACACTTAAATGAATGCATTGAGACAAGGTTCTCATGAAATCTACCATATGTATAGCTCTGCTCTTGGGGCATAAGGTATCTTTTCCCTTACACAAACCCTTGAGCCAACTTGGCTGATGTCTTAAAAAAATTAAACTTTGCCAGCCTGCTGAAATTGGTATTATATTGTGGGATAAGAGTGTCCACACTATAAGAAAACTTTCATTGTTTCTATACTGCAACTATTCCATGATTAAGGAGACTTTCAACAGTCAGGACTGCTAGTATCCCAAGAATTAAAAAGAAAAAAAAGGAAGAAAACTCTGTCTTTAAACATACAGACACAAAGAGCTAGCCTGAAATCATGTCAAGTCTGTCCAGTGTACTCTCTAGACTTCAGACTACATTTGAAGATGCAGTCTGCATTCCTGAAACCTGTTGAAAAATGCTGAAGCTGAAAAATATTTAAACCAAACTATTACACCAAGAACACAAAAACCCCTCCCAAAAAACCAGACAGCCATGACACAGAGAGTAAGAACAGCAATGTACTAAGGCTCTTAGGGAAGACCCTTATGGAACAGAGTGTTGTGGGGTTAGGGATGAGCTACCTGACTGGGGCTCTTTACTGTCATGCCTGAGTCACTTCTGAGTCACACACACAAATAGAAACTTTGTGCCTGGAGAATGTTACTGCAGGAAAGTGACAACTCGCAGACAGGCAGGTTACTGCGTAGCACCAGTTCTGATGTACTTGCCCTGTGTGTTTTCTGACCACGCAGCTGATAGGCAAGGAGAGACAGAAAGTAGTAACACACTTATCACAGGTTTTATATGTGTGTGTATCTGACACTTCAGATGCATCAAAAGTGAATCCAAGAATAAAGAGCACTTGTTAGTAAAAAGAGGAATTGTTAAAGATGATGTAGCACTCTCCCAAACGTCTCTGACACCAGCCAAACGTCTGTGAAACACAGATGGGAAGCGAAGCACCTGCAAGCGAGGCACTCCCTTTTTGCAGGGTCACCGGTCCCTGCAGCGCCAGCCTCTCGCCCAGCAAGCGGCTGCGCCCCAGCAGAGCGGGACTGCTCTGCCGCCTGTCCCCGCTGGGCTCGGAGCTGGCAAGGTGTGGATGACCGGGCCGCCAGGACCTCTCCTCTCACCTGGTGGTAGCTGGCTCGGGCCTCCAGCATCATCTGCTGGGTGCTGATCATCTTCTTCCTCCGGCGGCACTCCTCCTTGAGCCCCTTGATCTCCTGCGAGCGGTGGGCCACCTCCTTGCCCAGCTGGTCGCGCTGGGCCTGGGCGGCCCGCAGGGCCTCCTCCAGGTTGCCGAGCTGGGCGCTGAGGTACTCCTGCGAGTGCAGCAGGTACTCGGTGCAGAGCTGGGCCAGGCGCAGCAGCTTGAGCAGCAGCGGGTCGGCGGGGCCCTGGCAGTGTGGGCAGCGCTCCCGCTCGGCGCTGCAGAAGGTGACGTGCTCCAGGTGCTCCTGCAGGGCCGCCACGTCCCCCTCCCGCGACACCCGGCCCACGTCCACGGCGCTCAGACGCCGCCAGTCCGGGCCCTCATGGCGGCCGCGGAACTGGAAGGCGGGAAACGGCGCCGGCCCCGCGCCGGGCCCGGCTCCCCCCGCCGCCGGCGGGTAGTAGGCGCGCTCGGTGAAGGGCTGCGGGAGAGAGACAGGGCTCAGCCCGGGCCGCCGCCCACCCCGCTGCCCGCCCGCCCGCCCGCCCTGCCCGAGGCTCACCATGTCCGGGCTCCGTCCCTCGGGCTCCGTCCCTCGGGCTCCGTCCCTCGGGCTCCGTCCCTCGGGCTCCGTCCCTCGGGCTCCGTCCCTCGGGCTCCGTCCCTCGGGCTCCGTCCCTCGGGCTCCGTCCCTCGGGCTCCGTCCCTCGGGCTCCGCTCGGCGCCGGCGTCCTCCGCGTCGCTATGGCAGCCGCGGCCTGAGAGAGGGGGAAGCGGGAGTGAGGCCCGGCCGCGCCGCCTCCCGCCCGCCCCGGCCCGGGCCCGCCCCGCCGCTCCCCGGCACGGCGCCCTCCGAGCGCCTTGCCCGGGCAGCGCCCCGCTCGGCCCGGCCCCCGCGGGGGTGGCGGCGGCGGCCCGGCGGTCGCCACGCCGCACCCGTGTCCCACTGCCGGGGCTCCGCTCCGTGCTCGGCACGAATCCCGCCCCCTTCCCCGTCCCGGCGTCTTCTCCCCCGGGCCCTCCAGGCCCTCGCGGCAGCGCCACGCTAATGAGCCCCCTCCCGCGGCTCCCAGCGCTCCTCCCGCCTTGGACACCGCACGCTTGCACCAACGCATCCTTCACCATCTTCACACATCGCTCACATCTACAAACAGATCCTCAGCTACACGTTACGTATATGGGCCCTTACCACAGCTACACCGCGTATGTCTTCCCTCTCCACATTCCCTTCGCTTCACCATAGAAGTCTATGCATGGCACCCTACAGACCCATTTCACCTCACCGCATCAACGTGCCTCCCCACCCGCCACCCCGTCCCTCCTCCGTGCTGCTCCTGACTCACAAACCTTTCTTGCCGTACCACGACGTTACCCTCCTCTACCCCCGTGCGGTTTTACGCGGTGACACCTGCCACCTCCCCGCCATCAGCATACGGTAAGTGCGCCATTCCTCTGCACATCTGCTTCGCGCTGCGGCACCCCGGGTGCCTCAGCTGGTCGCTCCGTGCGATCTCTCCAGTGCAACTCCACATCCTCCCGACCCTGCTGTAGAGAACTGCTAGCGTAAAACAACACCATGTCTCAAACAGCCTGGTGCTAAAACCACACCGCAGAGCGACGGTCGCTAGGACCCAGGACCGGACAGTACCCTGGAGTGAGGGTGAGGGAGGGAGCCCTGTGGAGACAGGGCGGCCTTGCCTCGGCCCCATTCCCCGTGGTCTGTGAAGCCTCTTATCCCCCCGCACACCTACTGCTTGGGGGACAGTCCTGGTATCGCTCCTCTTGGTTTGACTGGTCGCTGATGTAATTTTCCAATTAGCAAAACTACTAACCACTTGTGCCTTGGGAAAGGAATTTGGGAGGGAGCTAAAAGATAACAAACTGTGGAAAACTAACGGCTCTAACCTTGAAGAAGAGCTAATGAGCCGAGAAAAGCGAACATCTTGGCACCAAAGACTGGAGAGTGGCCAGAGAAGATAAAACTGCAGAAAGTAGGTGAAAGGTAAGTGTGGCGAGGGGAGATCACGACCACCGACTCAATTCAGGACCGAAAAGACTTGGCCGCCCCCCACCTGAAAGGAGTGCACGTGCTAATTTACATAGCAAGCGAGGCTAATTTAAAAACAGCAAACCAGTAGTGTATGAAATGTTAATCACTAACCAATAAGTGTAAATTTAGGCGGGTTTATACTAATCATGTAGCCTGATAAATGTGCTGTAATTTGTGTGTGTGTTGGTGCTCATGTGTGTACCGGTACTCGTGTTTACGTTCGTGCTCATGCTCGTGCGTGCGTGATTTGTGGAATTACTATCACCGAGCACCCCGCGCAGAATCAACATCTCTATAAGAACCTTCACTTCTCCTCACTCTTCTTCCCTCACCGAATACCCTTGTTGGCAGGACCAACGCTGGATCCAGGACTGGTGATTCTTTTTTCTCTCTCTCTCTCTCTCTCCCTTTCACTTTTCCTAAGGTGATTAAGTTGTTAAAGTTGTTAAATTGAAATCAAGTACTGCATGGCCTACCTTGATTTTCTGTAAAACTGTATAGCTGGGGTGAATATAACTGTGAGAGGGCTGGCGGGTATCGAATATTTGTACTCAATATTTGTCTCTATAGAAGCTTTCTATTAAAGCTGGTGTTTGTGTACGCACCTTGAGTGTTGGCCCACCTTAACCCACACCGAGAGGATTTGCGAACACTCCTCCCCCCTCCTCCCCAGGTGGGACGTGACATCCGCGCACCAGCCTCCCGCCAGGCGCTTTCACGTGCCTTCCTCACCCTGACGCAGTCGTACACCCTTCGCACGCTGCTTCCACACGCTCTCCTCGCTCATCGCACCAACAACACCTCTGCCTGGTATCGCCACGCACCAGACCATCTCTTACAACCGTATAACCCTACAGCCTCACCGTGTCTGCCTGTCACTCCTGCCTCGCTCCATCAATCCCAAACACTTCGTCCCCACGAAGCACCTCACGGCTTGCGTACACATCACCTACTTCACCATCCCCTGCTCAAATACTTTTCTTCAAAAGGCAAGCAACAACTGGCGCCTGTCTCCCTGCCTCACCATAACTCCCAGTACTCCCCAGCTCAGTGTTCCCATTTCCCTGCTCCTGCTCAGTTGCTTCAAACGCTGTCCCCAGGCAGGAGCACCCTTCTCCTCCATCATACAAAATTATCCTACTCCCTCGCTCATCCTTACTACTCTTCTCCAAAAACCTGCTCTTCCTGTTACCATTTCTTAATATTTCAGTCCCCTACGCTGCCCCTGCCTTACCACCGTGTTCCATGCTTGTACCTACCTGGCTTTTCAGTCCCTTCCACACCCGCTTCAGTTTCTCATCCTCCTGCTCATTCATAGATACATACCTCTCCAAGAACATTCACACAATATATGCTTGATCATACACTCCACTCCATCGGTTCCTCTACGTCATGTATCATAGACTCACAGAAATGTTGCTCACAAGGGACCTCTGGTGATCATCTAGTCCAACTTTCTGCTCAATGCAGGGCTAGCACCAACTCTAGTTCACATCACCTGTGCCTTTTAAGATGAACAAACTGTCCATGACCTCTCTGGGTAACGTGCTGCATGGCTGTGCTCTCCCCCTGATGAAAACGTTTTTCCTAATCTCTCACCAAGTATCTGCTACTACCAAGACAAAAATGGTTCTGATATTTTTGCGACTATTCTTCAACTGCAGGCCACTACAGTGCCCCTTTGCCCTCTCTTTACCGTGCTAAACAAGCCCAGCCCCCTCAAACTCCTCTTATAGATCCTGTGCTGCAGACCCTAACCATCTTGTTAGCCCTTTTCTGGCCCCTTTCAATTTCTCCACATCCCTCAGGCTCCCCTTTAATGTTTTCCTCTATTCATCTCCTAGGAACTTTCAACGAACCTCACTTCTCATCTGCATTTTTAACATTGCCCTTTCAAATATAAACAGTAACATGTCTACTATTAATCACAACATACATCTCCTTCCATGCAAATACCAACAATGTTGTTCTATGTACTAATGCAAGGACCATTTCCCTCACAAATTACAAGCTCTTAGTTTTATGTCGGTTTTTATGTTGGTTGTTACACAAAAAAGCTTGTTTGCTTTTCCCACATATATGAATTGATATAACAAAATACACTGGATCCTCTTACAAACCTGGCCGTCCTATTAGCAGACATAGGTTGAATCGAATCAAATCAAATCGAATAATTTCAGT
The DNA here is from genome assembly GCF_047370975.1 of Nipponia nippon. Classification (NCBI taxonomy): domain Eukaryota; kingdom Metazoa; phylum Chordata; class Aves; order Pelecaniformes; family Threskiornithidae; genus Nipponia; species Nipponia nippon. Next base: position 74,718,839 of record NW_028262336.1, on the reverse strand, counting down.
TGGAAAGGACCTACAACGATCATCTAGCCCAACTGCCTGACCAATTCAGGGCTGACCAAAAGTTAAAGCATGTTGTTAAGGGCATTGTCCAAATGCCTCTTAAACACTGACAGGCTCGGGGCATCAACCACCTCTCTAGGAAGCCTGTTCCAGTGTTTGACCACCCTCTCGGTAAAGAAATGCTTCCTAACGTCCAGTCTAAACCTCCCCTGGTGCAGCTTTGAGCCATTCCCACGTGTCCTGTCACTGGATCCCAGGGAGAAGAGCTCAGCACCACCCTCCCACGTCCCCTCCTCAGGAAGCTGCAGAGAGCCATGAGGTGGCCCCTCAGCCTCCTTTTCTCCAAACTAGACAAGCCCAAAGAAGTCCTCAGCCACCCCTCACAGGACATGCCTTCCAGCCCTGTCACCAGCTTTGTTGCCCTCCTCTGGATGCATTCAAGGACCTTCACATCCTTCTTAAACTGCGGGGCCCAGAACTGCACACAGTGCTCCAGGTGAGGCTGCACCAATGCTGAACACAGCAGGATAATCACCTCTTTTGACTGGCTGGTTATGCTGTGTTTGATGCACCCCAATAAAGACATCCAACCTATGGTCGGGGCAACCCCTGGGACAGCTGCTCCGTGGTGCCCCCCATGAGCTCTGCTCTCCATACGCACGCTGGCTACATTCTGACTCGGCGTCGGGAGGTGAGCAGGCCGCACATCTCCGTTCCTCCTACAGGAAACCCAGGTACATAGCAGACTTACGCTCCAAAAACCCAGACCTCTGATGGGAAGAAACGGGGTTCTGGTACTGAACACCCACAGCACAGATGTGTTCCTCACAGTCAGCGCACCCAGCGTGCACCGCAGAACAACGACCGTGGGACACACCTCTGCTTCACTGTAGGGACCCAAGCAATTCCTCCAGCTCTCAGCTACCAAAACCCCACCCCAGCCAGTGTTAGAGAGACCCAGATGAGTCTCAGATCACCCACTTCAGCAACCCAGGGTCCAACTCTTACCAGCCTCTCCCGTCCTTCACACCACATCTACCCCTGCACAAAGGGAAAGCTGGAGGAAATGCCTGTCTTTTCATACCCACAGAGCACCACAAGGACCTCTCTCTTGCTTTATCCACATACAGAAAAGTTACACCCTTCTGGCTTCCCCACTTCTGTAAAAAGGCTGAAAATCAACCTTTCCAATAACACGTCTAGGTCTAGCGCAAGGTTTCATTAACCTACAAAATTAATTTCAATGTGTTGGAAGTTTGAACAGAGAAGGTAATAACATGAACCCAGGACAGTGAGCCCTCCTGCCTGTTGGCCCGAGCCACCCTGGAAGGCAATCTTCCAAAATACTTGGCACTACAACTTTCTTTTTGGACCTTTAACCTTAAGCCTCCTGGCCACACTTTATTGCAATACCTAAGGTTCAGTACATCTTCCATGCAAATTCTTCCATCACTTATCACGACATTTTTTTTTAATTTAGAAAGATACTGTGTGGTGTTTGTAACATTGCAGTCTTCTCCTGCAAAGGTGACATTTTTGCCACCTCATTTTCCACAAACAGGGCCTCCAGCAATTGCTACCTTCAAAGAAATGTATTTAACATTTTTTATATATATCAAATATAAATCTGCCTGGTTTACCACTGAATTTTGCACTGCTCTGACTCCTGAAGTATTGAGAAAATATACCGCTAATCTCCTTTAGAGCTATTTCTAATATACTGCAGACTCCCTTCCATTTACTGTGTAGAAATACATTTTTATTTGTAAGCAGCTAGATTTTTTAAAAATGCTCAAATACTGACTACTGTCCAAAATGTCCATGCCTCGAATTCCTTACAACACCTTGAAAACTTGTATTTGGATACTTTTCCTAGTCAAAGGAACTGTTAAGTTGTACAAAACGAAATCTATCTCCCTAACATCTGCTCTATCTGTTTGACATAGGAGAAATTACTTTACATAGAAAACACGTGAATTTTGTAAACTACCAACCTGGGTGTCAAGCAGGAGCCTGAAAAAGCACACATGCAATAAGGGTCTTCAACTGACAGATGCATGGGTTTAATAAAAAAACCCATTACTTAAAGGCAGCAAAATTAAACCAAACCCACTTATTTTCCTCGACTGATGTATTTAGTTAGGGATATCCACATGGGGTTTCACGCAGCTCCAACTAAAAGTGCTTTAACTGCATGGGACCTGGCAGTGGTGCATCCCTAAGCTGAGGAGAGGCACAAGCTGCCCAGGTTATCGCAATGGAGACAGAAAGACAGAAAAAAAAGTGATCAAGAAGGGCAGTCTCAGCCCGTACGGGCTTCCATCACTTTTCATCCTTTCTCTCTGTCAGATTTACTCCGTCCTTGGAGCTGTGCCCATGCAGAAGTCAGGGCTGCCACCCGCCCACGAACCCCTCGGTGAGGGGTGGCACCGCCGCAACTCGCGGGTCGTGGGCCGCGGCGGAGGCGGCCTGCTCCCCCGGACACCCCTTCCCACCGGGGCGGCTGGCAGAGGGGAAAAGCCGCGTTTCACCCGGGCTCTGCCCGCAGGCCAGGCCGGGCCCGGCGGGCAGGCTCGGCGGGGTGCTGCGGAGAGCCGGCCGAGCAGGGCCGGGCCTGCGGGAGGCCCTAAGCCGGGCTCCATCTCCCAGCCAAAACCTCCGGCTCCGCTTCGGAGAGCGGCCGCCGTCCCCGCTCCCTCCCGCCCTCCCCTGAGGAGCGGCCCCGCCGAGCGCTTCCCTCCCCTCCCCCTCTGCGCCCCGACGGCGGGGGGAGCCCCTCCGCTCACCTCCGGCTGCTGCTCCGCACGGCTCCCCGCCGCCGGGCGCGGAGGGGTGTCGGGGCTGCGGCTGCTCCCCGCCCCCGACCCGGGCGGTTACTGGTGCCTGCCGCAAAAGGAGGCAGCTCCCCCCCCCTTCCTCCTCCTCCTCCTCCTCCTCGCCTGCCCCGTCCCCATCCCCCTGCGCTGCCCCGAGGCGGCGGAGGATGAGTGGGAGCGGCGCGGGGGGCTGGGGGCCGCGGCGAGGGCTCCCCCGCTGCTCGCCGGCTCTCAGCTGTTGGAGCCCGCCCGGCAGATGTGTGCGCCCCGGCGGGGTCGCCTTTGTCTTGGCCCGAGCCCAGGAGCGGCGTCCCGAGCCTCCCCGGCCAGACGCAGCCTTTTTTCCTTTTTGTTTTTTAAATATAAAGGGAGTTAAAAGACGCTTTTGAAAAGTTCCCTTTGACATTAAGGGCGCTATTTGTCACCGAAGGCAGCAGGCCGAAGCGTGCCGAGGGGCGCAGCGCGCGGCGCGGAGGGCAGTCCGGCGGGGGCAGCGCAGGCCTGCGGCCGGCGCCATGTTCGCTCCCCGGCGGGGCGGCTCTCCCCTGAGGCTCCCTGCCGCGGGCGAGGGGACGCCGGCTTCCCGAGCGAGGGTAAGGCTGCAGCGCCCTTTCCTGAAGGGATCTTAACCTAAATAATCTCCGGTGAAGAGACCGGGTTCCATGAAAATGCCTGTCGTATCTTGCAGGTAGAATCATTCCGATTTTTTTCCCCTTCCCTGTAAGGTTTTGAATTGTGTCTTTCCAAAATAAACGCTGTGCAGCCTTTGTGGCAAGGAGGAAAATTTCAAACGGTTTGTATTTAATATAAAATATGCCGGCAGATTCATCGGAGGAGATGACCATTGCACATTTGCAACACCTAATCTTCACTGAGGAGTTCCATTTCGCCAGGGAGACGCCATTTTTGTTCCCAAAGTCCATAGGCAATAAGCTCTGGAAAACTTCTGGCTCTCAACATGCATGCTCGGAGACTTGCCAAGACACCAGCTTCCCTTCCTGAACCGTGCAATTCTGTTGCGACAGTGCTGATGCAGGCACATACGCTGCGTACGCCAGCTTTAAGAAAATAAGTAATCATTTGGATGTTTCAGTTTTTAATGTCCTAAGGGTACCTCAGCATGCTGCAGTCACTAATGGGCATTCAGTCCAGAGGATCAGGCTAGAGCTCGTCTGAAGGAAAACCTGAACATGTGTAAAATGTAGACGTCAGGTCCTCGGTACTGACTTCTGCAGATCTGCTCCTGTTGGGCTACTAAAGGAGGCATTGCTAGAGGAAGATGAGGATATCAAGGCTTTAGTGTGGTAAGCCTTAATTAACACTAATAATGAAGAGAGTACTTTGAAAACTAGCAGTGCGACAGTCGCAGCCTGTATGGGTCAGGCCTAGAGGCAAATACGCAGTACAAGTTGATGAGCACATTATGTGAATGGTTGGAGCACTCACTTAGAAAGCAAGGTGTACAAGTGCAATCCCCTTGTGCCGAAGAAGTTTTATACCCCATGCCCTTCTTAAAACGCCCTAACGGCAACACCATAGTCTGTTCAGCATGCCTGCTAAGGATCTCTTGCTGAAGGTGTTTTTTATATCAAAGTAAATGCTAGCTGGGTGAGAAAACGTTGGAGATGCTCATCAGTTGATGAGGAGAGGTGTGTATGAAGTGTGCAGAAACACTTGGATCTTGGTCGCTTATTCTAGTGTCTGCTTAATATAAAATACACAAGCAGCCCTTGGAACGAGAGCTAGAACTACGTTTTCTGTTCTGTGGGGGTAGGGCCATTACCCTGCCTGCTAGACAGAGTCTCATTATTTCCCTCTTCCTTCCTTCCAGAGCTTGATTAATGTTTAATTACTCGCTGTAAGTGGCACAGCCTCACTTGGCAAGAGCAGGTATTCTTTAACCCACATTAGTGCCCACCTCCTCCCTCCTCATATCATGTAACTTGGTGACAAAAGGACTCTCCTAAAACATGCATGGATTTGCCAGGAGAGGACCAAGAGCGTTTTTATCTTTTTCCAATCAGCATGACTCGACATAGGAGGTTAGGACAGTCAGCAGTCCGGCTGGAGCAGACTGGTGATTACTGTTCATGCACAAACAGGCAGCGGAGTGCAATCACCATAAATCCAACGTGCACCTACATCTGCCGGGAAGGTTTCAGCTGATACCTAGCCGCACAGGTGATGTACCCTCTGAATTGCTGCCTTGAGAGATGGTAAACTTTCTCCGTTGGCCTTCTGAAGTTCAGTAATCGTCACATTTAACAGATGTACTGTGAGAACACGCGGGATATGCTCCTCTGGTGAACTGGCTTAAGGTATGCCCAGCTTGTGCACACCATGAAGCACTGAAAAAGACTCTCAGCAGCTCATTTATTGAAGACATGGTGCTTTGGGCATTTTCAGACAAGGTGTTGTATTTTTTTCTTTAGGTGCCCAGGAGGCAGTGAAATACTAGCTTCTCCAGTTAGCTACCAACGTCTTTTTTATAGTAATCGATGACACCTGAATGGGAATTTTAGGAACCTAAATTTGCACTGAGGCACTTAAGACTTTCTGGAGTCCTAACTCAAAGCCTTTTCTTCCCTGTGTATTGTTTTATTCCCAGCTTCTTCTACCCAATCACACTTCAAATTTTACACGCTTTTCCTATTCTAGCCTGTACGTCTCATTATTGTGCACTAACATATTATTTTCCACAATGGTTTAAATAAAGGTCATTCCCGGTTTGTGGTCCAAGTTTATCAAATAATGTTAAGTCTACATTGCTACTTAAGTCCTTTACTTAATGTAGAGGACTCTGGCGATTAACAGAGTCCTCTAGAGGTAGTTTGTGCACGTGATGGTTTTATGAAACTATTATGAAACTATGATCTGTCGTTCTAGGAGGATTTTCCATGTTCTGTTGACACAGTGAAATGATGAATATGGAGTTTTTTTGGTAGAATTCAGGAAAAAGGAGTAGGGAAGAACTGAGGTTTCTAGGAAGTAGAAAGATTTTTATGGAAAGCTGGTGAGAAGAGCCAAGGAGGAATTAAGATGGGATGAAGAAATTGAGTTAAACTGTGAGAAGTAAAGCTAGGATATTGATGGGAGCAAGGTATTTGTGAGGCTTATAGAGGGTACCTGCAACTGGAGAACACAAAAAGGAAAGATTATTCTGATTGTGGGGTGAAATACGATGGCATCTTGGCCATGGCTGTTTGGGAAATGTGCTGGGTACCAGGGGTGTCGGGGCACAGTGTGGGCCAGCTGCTCCCCATGGGGTGCAGGACAGGGCAGGACCCGACAGCCAGGGCCTGTCTCACCACCCCAGCCAGCAGCAGGGCAGCTGGGGGGCACCGGGGCAGCCCCAGCGCCGGGCACCTCCCTGGGGACAGGGATGGGCCATGGGGAGCTGCAGACCGGCCCTTCTGCAGCGTCGCTGGGGCAGGGGCTGACAGCCCAGGGGGGCTGGCATGGGGTCCTGGGCCCTGGGCCCTGGGCAGGCGGGAGGCTGGGCAGGGACATCCAGGCCTGGCAGTGCCCTCGGGGCCCTGATGCAACGCCTTAAGTGAAAAAATTATCTGCGTGGTTTGTGGAATGGAGGAGGGTACCATACATGTTCTACAAGATGTTTTAATTTGAGAGGGCAGTGGAAAAACTGTCTTGGGAACTGAGAAATAGACTCTCTAGTAAATCTTTCTCCTACAGCACTCTCAGAGTGACGCATACCAGCAATCATTAATTCTGGTGGAAAGTTGACTTGAGTAGCACGGTACAGGTATAATAATAAGCCTAGCCAGATTCTCAGTTTATTTAACCTTTTCCTTCCTGCCAACTCCCTCCATGGCATATTTTTCAATTTTAATGCCTATAATACTTCCATCCGTTCAATTTCTCCATCACTTAGTTTACCTGAGGAAATCATTTAAATATATATTTTTATCACAGGAAAACAAAGCATTTTAGAAAAAAGAAAGGTAGGATGAGCCACTCTCATGTCTCCTCCGTGCCACCTCCTTCATTCCAACACACACCACCAGCTGTGATTAAGCAGTTTGAAGAGACAGTGCCCCATGTAGTTTAACAAATTTCATTTTCCAGTTTGGGTAGACTTAAGGCTCTTCTCCAACTAAATCTTCTTCTTTTCTTCAAATAAAACAGTTTCTCTTAAAGGTTTGTCTTCACATAACGAGTCTAGCTGGATTTTACTGAGACGGCCACACAGTTCATTGATCTTCCTTTCTCCTAAACACAGAGGGAATTCAACTTAACTCCACAGAAACACCTGCAAACACACTAATTGTGAGTTTCATCTACTTTACACGCGGGTATTACTGTAATAGCGTCCTGTCTGTCTTATTTGTGGCGAACACCTAAGTCATATACTGAGAACAGCATCGTGAAGCTTTTTCACTTCTTGGGTGAGCGTAACCTGAAATTGCTGTGTCATTTCTGATGACTTTTTGCCGTCCCATTAACTTCTTTCCCAGTATGTGAACAATTAGGTAATTGCAGGTACCACAGTTTTAGCACGGGGATACTTTCTTGACCATTCAAACCCGTTTCTTGACCTGTCATAATTTACATATGGCCCAGAGTCTCGAGGCACACACTACAGAACTCTGCGTGATGAGGAGAGGGAAGGCTGCAGGCAGGACCTCAGGCAGGATGACTGCGATTCCCCTCAGCTCCGGCTGTTCCTTTGCCAAACAGAGTTTGACCAGGAGCCTCTGTAGATACTCAGCAGAGCAACTCCAGTGATGTCAGCCTCGGCCTGGCTCACCATCTGCTGTAACAAAACAGTCCGCATACCCCAGAGCCCTGTCCTTGAGCTTGGGACGCAGTGCTGAAACAGGAATCGTATTTGCACTGCTTCCAGGCAGTCTGCAGCTCCAGGCAGGGTCGATATCCCTCTTCCAACCCATGTGGTTCACGCGCCGCGCTCCACTCAGCCAAGCTCAGGTTTGCACTCAGAAAGACATCCGCTGTCCATCCTCTGACACCTGTGGTGTTTTAACTTCTTTGTATTTGGAAACTGTTGGCATAATTGGAGCGATGGGAAGGTCACTGAACACTGAAACCGAATCAAGGACTTAAGTTTTTAACACTTAGCAACCTCTAGTGAATTTTTAATGGCACACATTAGATATTTTTCTAACAACTACATTGCACTTTCACACTGACTGGGACACAGTCATTTTTTTGGGCAAGAAATAAACTGTATGAAAAAGGAAAATGAACCACCATCTCTCAGAACCTCAGTCACAAAGCATACGAGAGCAATCTGTTTTCCCTTTCCTTTTTTTTTTTTTTTTCCAAATGTTGTCAATCCTGATACTCAAAATTTGAGGTCGTGCCTTAGGACTTTGTGCCCCTTCAGGACTTTTCAGAGTCCTGGATTCAGCAAAACTCCGATTTCTGAAAACAAGGAAACGAAGAGCTGATCGGCATACCGGCCACTCTGCAGGATGTACACAAGCTCTTTGTTGTCTTCCTTAGGTTGCACTTGCCTGCAGATTGCTGTACTGAATGGCGAGAAGGAGTAGCTGGAGCAAACCTGTGAGCGTGAGGAGAGGCGATGTATATATTGCTTAAGAGATGCAGGAAACTTCCACTTACAAAGGAAGAGTACGGAGATGTCTGCCAGAGCAGGCAGAGGTAAGGTGGCAGACATACACACTCTAACTTCTAGTCTAAATTCTCAGAAGCGTGAGCTTTGCTGGCCTTGGTGTTTTGGCAGGAGATAAGATAGGAACAAACACCTTCAGTGATGGCACAGGACTTTGTCAATGATATTTTTCACTAAAATCAAAGAGTCGTTTGAGAGAAACAAACAGCTTGCAGTTATCATGTAGGTTTGAAACTCGGAGTTGAGCTGAGAAAAATATTTGTAATAAATGATAGGTAAACCAAAAACAGTTTCAGGGAAATCAAAACTAGTTATCAAAATAGGCTGAATTTCATAAATTGCTTCCATCAAAAAAAAAGAGGAGAGTTCATTAATGTTAACATTTTCCATATATTTTCAAAACAGAATGCTTTATTTCAGAAATATTACAGTATTTTAATGTTTGAAGCAAAGTTTTTTGACTTTCAGAGTGGCATTTTAATTGAAAAATGTTTCTGTGCCTTAAAAAATTAAATGTTTTAAAAGGGGTGTGTTTTCATAATATATGAAATATTTTGCTTTCTGTCAAGACTTCCCCCTCCCAAAATCAACAAAAGTGAGTTTTTATCTTAAATCAAAATACTTGAAAAAATACTGTTTGGGTTGCATTGTTTCAAATTGAAATAAGGTTTTAATTTGAATTATTTCTGGACTTTTTCTTGTTCAGACAAAAAAACCCCAAAGTATCTGCTACTCAGGTAACTCTAATTGGGACACTAAAATGTCAAGGTAAAGCATAAAATGGGGTTCCTAATATCTTCTTCCCTGTTTGACACTTCATTATACCAGAAGGTTAAGTTAGGCAGGAGATAGTGGATGCATTTTGACACGTTTGGAGTTTGTTGTTGCTACCATGGCTAGTGAGAAAAGTTGCAGACATGGTATAATTCCCCTGATTAAAATAAATTTAAGGGCAAGGAAACACTGATGTCTAATTTCCCTTTTCCAACTTCTGTCCTACGTATAACACAGCCCTGTTGATAAATTAACTAGCCATATAGCTTAGTGAATAAAGCAGACTCGAGGACCTATATTACAAAAAAACTTAAAATAAATTAGACCAAATGGCCTATGTAAAGCATATTTATAGCAGTATAAATAGCAGGTAGTGGCTAGTATTTTTATATAGCACCTACACACAAGGTCATAGCACAGAGGCCTAAATAATTCCACACCAGAAATGTACTTCTCCCTTCATAGATATGATGAAGACACGTGCAGAATTCTGTTAGGACAATATGGAGGGGAAAGTGTTAACAGAGGCTAGCCTTGCCCTAAGCAACCCTGGTCCCTCACACTCCCTTTCAAGGCCATGGAAAAACATCAGCTTTTCCAAGTTCAAGTTTAGAGCATGTAAATTAAGTTCTTGTGCTGAACTGCAGGTTGTAGGAGCCTTTCTGCTTCCATTTACTGCAAAAGGAGCCCAGAAAAAGGAATTTCCCTAAAGTCCTCTCCTATGAACACCAATCCAAATGTGAAATTACCAAAAGATGTGGGTACATAAACAATATCCCATGTTAACCAGCTGTACACTACTATTTCGTTTAACTCCAACACAGCTAAGTTCCTGATAGGGATGTATGTAGGTGAGAATAAAAACAAGGTGTAAGGTCTGAGAGACAGCTTACAAGAAGCAGCCCTGAGAATAGTATCTCTGTTATCATCCTCTCTCACCTCCTCCTTTATTTTCATACTAGACTGTGCATGCAACGTAACAGTCTGCTATATTGCTTCTTTTCCTGTATCACGAAACTTTGATTTGTTTGGGTGGTTTTGGAATTGAGATTATTAATTGAAACGTATTGCCAAGCATACCAGGGTCCTTCCAGGACCCTGTGTGTTGTCACGTCTAATCCAGACTTCTTACTATATTATATCTGAGAAAGTTTCTCAGTTAATAAATAGAAACTACAGCTTTAACTACCTCCACCATACGTCACCGTATTCAGTTCACCGTCTCTGTTAGAAGCCATGAGGAGCTTCAAGAGTCATTCCTTGCTAATTGCCGCCCTCTGCTGTTACTATATATATTACCAGCAGTAACCCGGAGAAAATTCCTCGGCTTTCTGTCTTTTGAGCATCAGTGTAGTCTTTGCCATCCACCCTTTCACTCCAAAACTCAGGACTGCTGAAGCAGCTTGTTTCTGATACCAGTCTAATTCTGATGAATCCCTTTGAAAGACTTTTTGCATTACAGCTATATTCCTTTGCTATTTTTCGAATTCCAAATATTATGTTGGCCTGTCATATGCATTTGTTCTTTCAAGTCTTACTCCTCTTCTGCTTCTGAAATTGCACAAGGGAATACGTGTTAAAGAACTTTTTCTCTCAGTTTTATACTTAGTATCTAAATCCTATACGTTTGGGGATCTATGATAATCAAGAACGGTCCCTCATGGTTTACAGTCTCTTTCAAGAAGTACTGTGAAATTCTGTGTACCTGGTGGCGTTTCTAGCACAGAGTGACAATGATAAAAGCTTTCTATGGGAGCAGATCATTTTGTAGCGTTGGCATTACACACTGTTCTTCACATCACTGTGTCAGCCTGAAATGTTGACCTTGGCTCGGTATGTCAGGGTTGAGGTCAAGGACCAAGGGCTTGTCAAGCATCTACTCGAAATGATACTTGACACTTTAATCACAGTACTTTCATCTTGCTTTAAGGGATCTGATGCTTGAATCTCTATGCTTGGTATTCCAGTATGAGGTACTGAGTTTTCTTCAGGTTGTTTTCTCCTAATCTTAACAGTCCATTAAGAATATCATCATCTTTACTATTATTTTCAGTTATCTGAGAGGATTGGAGGTGTAAATTCCCTTTCATATTCATTTCATATTCATTTTATCTGGCTCTGGCCTAATACTTTTTTCCTCAGGGAAAATCAAAGGAACTCATTTACTGTAACAGCGATGGCATTCTGCTCAGTTCAGTTTTGGGCTTTCATATTTTGTCTTATCCATAGTGCTACAGAGTTGTCATGTTCTTCCTCGTGCTGACATCTTTAGAATGTCATCAATTATTCATTTCACATCTATCACTTCTTATATTATTTCAAGTTCTTATTTCTGAATATCTTCTGCAGATCAAATTTCAAGGTGATACCTTTGCAGCATCATCTTCCAAATGGAATGTTGAAGAGGGATCACTTTTCTTTTTTTCAGTCTGATCTTTCAAGAAAGCTTGTAAATTATATCATACAGGGCGAGAAAGGTAATGTGACCGTACCTGCAGAATGAAAAAAGAAATTTCTGTGGTTGCCAAATCAGACTTCAAGCCTCAAGATTTTTTCTTTCTTGGCAGATTTCCCCTGAGAACAAGATTATTTTTTTTTACATTGATGCGGTATAACATATAATACGCCCCTAATACAAATTGTTTATCCAACACCACTAGGCAGAAAATTGGAAATAACGAACAACTAGGCACATACAAGATTAGTTTTTCTGTGGTAACTAAGAATAGATTGTATTTTCATTATGAAAAAGAGAGGTCTCTAAAAACATGCATTAGATTGCAGGCTATCTTACGTAGGCTTTGCTTTCAGTTTACAGATCCAATACGAACTTTTAGCATGAAAATACTGTGCTCTGTTAAAGCCCCATCACCAGTTTTTCTGCAGTCTGGTAAATTCCCTAACACTTTTTGGCACGCCGGGAGGTCGGCATACAGTTAAGGCCATGCTGACTATCTTGGCTTTGCGCTCAGTGGACAACAGGATTGGGTCCCGGGGGGGTTCGGAATGGCACTTGCCTTCCTCCGCGCTACGGCTAGGTGGGGCACAGCCATCAAGAACCAGGATCAATTCACTTGTGACTTGCTGCCTGATTTTTTTACCACTCGAGTAGTCCCGAGACACTGATTTCAAACAATTCAGCAACCGTCACAGGCCAAAAGGCGGCCCTGCCTACCGACAAGGTTAAACTCACTCCATTAGCCCCGACGCCAGCCGTTTAGCCGTTTCACCCCCCGGGCTGGCCCGGGGCAAGCAGGCCTGCCAGCACCCACGGAGCAGAGGGGCTAACCCCGGGCCCGGAGCACAGCCCTCCTCGCCCCAGGAGGAGCCGGCCTGCGGTGGGAGGGGGTGAGCAAAGAGCCAGGAGATAAAACACAGCCGGGGACACTCGGGCTTTATCGTTCCGCTGGAGGCCCGCGGCCCGCCGCCCCCTCCCGTCACGGCGGCCCCTCGCGCAAGCGCCGTGCGCGCAGGCGCGGGGCCGCGCCCCCGCCTCTTCCTCCCCCGCCCCGGTTCGGGCGGGGCCCCGCGTTGCGCGGACGGGCGCTCTGACGCCGCTCCCACGTCCGCCAATCCGAGGCGCCCACGACCCACCCCGGAGAAGTTGGAGCCGTCGGCCCGGGGCGCCGCCGCTGTCGCCGGGCGGCGGAGATGGTGTCTCCCGCGGCCTCCGCCGGCCGCCTGGGCTCCGCGCTGCCCTTCCTGCTCGTGCTCTTCGACCTGCAGTACCAGGGTGAGGGCCGGGGGGGGGGGGGGGGGGGGCGGGCCTTGCTGCCGGGGGCCGCGCCTGGGGTTTGTGAGGGGGAGCTGCGGCCCGGGCCGGGCGTGTGTGGCGGTGGGGGGTGGGGGCTGCCGCTTCCCTCCGCGGCCCGTCGGGGCGCGGGGCGAGCGAGCCTGAGGCGGGGCTGCCGCTGGGCCCGCAGCGGTGCCTGGCCGGGGGGAGCGGGTGGCCGATCGCCCTCCCTCCTTCCGCGCTCTCGGCGGCGGTCGCGCCGCTTGGGGGTGTTGGGGTGTCGGCCCGGGCCGTGGGGCAGCCGGCGCGGCCGGGCCGAGGTGCCGGGGGAGAGCGGAGCGGACCCGGCGGGGCTGCGGCCTGCCTGCCCGCAGGGAGCCGGCGGGCCTGAGACGGGCCGGCGGGAGGCCCAGGGGCCAAGGCGGCGGGGCTGCCCCCGCGGGACGTCCGGGGCGGGGGGGGGGAGTATCTCTGGAGAGGGTGTGAGGAAGGAGGTGCAGAACTGCCACCTCATCCAGGCTGTTGCGAAGCGTCTGTAACGAGGGCACCGTCACTGCTCGTAACCTGTTTGTTTTTATCTAAATTCCTGGCAGCGCCGTTTAAGGTAGCTTGATGCGTGCTTCGTTTTCCTCGGCCTGCTGATAGGGGTCTTGAAAGTGTCGCGGTGTCCTCGAGTGCAGCTGCGTGACAGCATTGGCCACTTCTCCAATGGCCTTGATTTTCTCACTTCTGTATGAATTTTGTGTAGTTCCCAAGTTCAAAGGCGCTTGCAGTGATCCTCCTCAGCCACAGCCATTATTAGTGCCAGACCTACAAATTCGCTGAGGCTTTTGACAGTTGTGTTGCACTTGTTTATGTTTTTGTTTTGTTGCTGTGGTTTCTCCCCGCCCCCCCCCCCCCCTTTTATAACTAGTATTTGAAGTTCAGCGGAGAAGTTTTTCTGCACTTTGTGCGGCCTGTTTACTTCCAGAGTACACTGTCAGCAACACCTGTATGGTCAAACTTTTATTCACACGCTCCTGTTAAATGTGTAACTTGGTTATACAATTGTGCACGTAGTCAGGGTTTCACCTGAGGAACGTTCTTTAAATGGCAGTGGCAGACTGAAGTAGGACTGAAGCTGTCAATAGTCAGAGTAAGTCTGTAGACTTAACACTGACCTGAGCTTGACAATAGAAATTCAGTTGATGTACGAAGCTAATGAATACTTCAGCTGGCCAAGTGGCAGCAGGAACACACTGTGGCAAAGATGCTCCGTAGTATAAGACTATATACTGTGGTGTTGAATGGCTTTTTTGGATGTGTATTCTGGTAGTGTTAGAGGAAAAATAATAATTGTGGTCAAAGTATACTTTTTTTTTTTTTCCCCCCTAAGATTGTGGCAGTGATACTCCTGCTGAGGATTGTTTATTTGGAGTTGCCAGCCTATTTCAAGTATGTGGTTTAATGGCTATGTGGACTTACCAAACCCACGTTTCCTAATTTGGGGTATATTTTCTTAACTTCAGTTAATAAAGATGTACAGTAATAGAATGAAAACTGATGGTTCTGGATGTTATTTACTGAACTTACTAACCTCTTAGTTCATGAGTTCATTTTCCAGAGTATGTAGTTAGGGAATTTAAGGGGGTTACAGTATTTAAGTGTCTGGATTTCCCCCCCCCCCCCCCCCCCCGATATTACTGGTCTTTGAACTCAAAGGTGTTCATATTCCCATTTAAATTTGCTTCTTGCTGTCTTGATAATAGAAGTCTGCCTTGTGTCATCTGATTCATGAATCAGTGAAATAGTTGGCCTGTGTTAACTTTGTATCTTACAGTCAGTATCTATGAATACTAATTTATATCTGGCTGGTAAATGAGTTCAGTAAAAAGCTTTTTAAATACTTGGTGATGTGGCAGGTTGCAGTTCAGCCCTTACTGTTGTGTTTCCTGAATTCCTCCTCTTTAAATACTCCAACTTGTGCGGAATAAGCTTTCGTTTGACACAGATCACCTCTTGCGAAGATTCATCCTTCATGACTGTTTGTCCCCACTAATCGCAACAAAAAGAGGTGACTGAGGAGGATAGAGGAGTATTGTTCCTCTTCCTCCTCCCCTTCCTAGTAGTTAAAGAAAGGAAATGTAATAATGGGAAGAAGAAATGGGCTTTGAGTACACAGAGCTCAGTTCATTATTTTCAGACCACTAGCCCAAAGTGTTTCTCGCCCCCACCTGCTCCACCATATGTTTCTGTCCTGAGTTTGGGAGGTTTTTTTTCTTGCCTCAAATGGCAAAGGATACTTGGGGGGGCTGGGGAGTGGCTTTTTGGTTTCCCAGTCTTAGCTATATTTACCAACTTCCCTTGCAAATGGAGGGAGTAAAAACTTGATGGATGGAAGTTACATATGGCTGAACTGGATGCTCTGAGGCTCCTTGTGAGCCTTTCTGTATTGCTCCTGAAACTGATTGCTTGTCCACTTCTTACTTCGGGGTTTCACACTTGCAAACACACATAAAAGCAAAGCCCAAACTTGTTTAAAAATAACAGTGAACTTAAGACTTACTACGCTAAACACAAGGTCATTCTGATCAAAAAATGCCCCAAAAGCAGAATCTCCCACTCACGTGACAAGACAATCATCAAGCTCTTTTATGTGTAAAAAAAAAAAAAAAAAAAAAAAAAGGTTTAGATCATTGTAATTGCATGAGAGACATGCATGTTTCTTCTTTGTCTTTGAAACAATTCTGTTTCTGGTACGCAGTTGGTACTAATTCTGTTTATTTTCATAGTCCTGTTACCCATCTTGGGGACAAGATTTAAAAAAAAACAAAACAAAAAGTAGGTGGAAGTTCTATAGGGGAAAAAGAGAAGTGTGTGGACAAATGTAAAATCTTGAAACTGTTTTCAAGCTGAAGGGCTTTCTTAGGCTTTTTACACTGTGGATGTGACTGATTATATGAGGATATGGTTGGAGTTTGTATACTTAGGTACCCAAGTATTAGCACCAGTTATCATACCAGGAAGTTATAATTTACTTGAAGTGAGTGTATTTAACTGGAAAAACAGGTTAGCTGCACCTGCTTATCTTTCCTTTGCCTTCTGATTGACTGACTTTGAGTTGTCAGAGTTAGTACCAATTCTTATCTGGGGGTAGTTTGGGGGTTTTTCTTCATTTGGGTTTTTTTGGAGTTGTTTGGTGGGGAGGGGGGTTTGTGTTGTTTTGGTTTATTTGGTGGTTTGTTTTTTTTTTTTTTTTTTTTTTGGCTCTTCCACTCTTGCATCAGTGCCAGGACTACACACTCTGAATTTATCCAGAATATCTGACTTGATATGACAGCTTGGGCTCTCATGTGTGGTTGTCTGAAGTCCTTGGTGAATAGATAACAATTAGGCAGGCTTTAGAAATAATATTCAAATTAAAATACTTGGAATTTTTAAAAATAAATAGTATGCGTGCATATCTCTTGCATAAATTTAGTTTCTTGCTGGAGCATACAAAGCTTCTTCAGCTGTAGTGCTGGGTGCTTGGCATCCAGCTCACTAATGACTGTCTGTCTGTTGGAAAGAGCTCTGTAGGGTTGGTTTGTTTTTTCCCCTCTGGTTGAACTTGAGTCCATACGTTCGTTCTTCAGACCAAGGAGTGGCTAGGTATCCAAATAGATTACACAAAATTTGAGTCCCTAGACTCCTGTGCCGATGTTAACAGTTTTCAGATGTCTACTGTGGGGTGGTTTATTGAGAGCAATTGTTTGCCTGCAGACAGAAAACGAATAAGCAATAGATTTATATGAATAAACAGCCCAACTATCAGGTCAGTGTACAGTGTTCCTGAGTAGTTATAGTAAATGTCACTTTTCGTCATGGTTACGGTGACTATATAGGTTGCTTCTGGAGATTCCCACATCAATTCATGATGTTCACCGACTTGCAGAGCCAAGTTTTAATGTACGTCTAGTATAATTAGTCTTGTTCTGCAGGGAACCTACAGTCCTTCACAGTTCGCCTTATTTCTCTAGCCATGTTGCTCCTGCTTTTGTTATTTACTATTAATGGTCACCTTTCTCATTTCCTTTATTTATTATCTTCAGTATTTTCAAGGAAAAAGATGGCTCTCCTGCCTAAAGTATTATATAACTGTAAAACTGTACTGAACATAACGTGTGTGAAAGACACCAAATTGTATAGGTACATCTTATTGTGGAAAATCTATTCTTGGAGCTATCCTGATGTGACTAAATGTGAAACAAGGACACTCCTTCAGATGCATGAGACTGTGAAAATTGAATGTCGTGTTTAGGTGGAGAGAAGGTTCATCATTACAGCCCGCTTCTAGGATACCACTCCAAACTGACAAGTTTTGAAAGATTTCAGGTATTGATGTGTGGGGAGAGACAGGAGGGATGAAGCTTAAGTATTTTTTGTTTGTTTTAGCTCATGTTAAATACTTCAGTCTGTTTATGGTTTGATACCTGATTTGTTGCTAGTATACTTCCAAAGCCAGGGAAACTTGTAGTGGGTTTGTTTTCCAGTTTTGTGTTTTGTTTTGTTTTTGTTGTTGTATTGTTTTTTTTTTCTCCAATGTTTGCTTTGTCATCTTAGAGGACATTGGACTAGTCAGTAATCAGAGCTTTAACCAAGAGAAGAGGCAAGATGGCAAAGAATGATGTCCATTTTTCTGAAAATTGGACATTCACATAAAAGCTACCTTAAAGTAGAATACTGTGTGTGAGAAAATTATTGTCAGGAAATGCTTCTCCACTATCAGTGGAGCTATTTATATTTTATTGAGAGCTATACATACCTAGAATGGATTTGAAAATGCATTGTTTAATAAGATCCCCAAATTGATTATATGCTAAGTAATTACTACTAACTTCATCTATTTAAACAACAAAAAAAAAATCACTGACTGTAAATTTGGGGCTTATTTTATAAAGTCATTTCCATTAATTAAAAAAAGGAATTTGCGGTCATTGTTCTAAAGCAAATTGTTGAATTGAAGCCCTTGACTCTAGTTTGTTGAATTATTATCAATCTTTTAGCAGATAGAGCTTTTTTCCAGTGGATACAGAGGGCATTTTGTTCATTTTAGTATAGACAGCACAATGGTTTTCTTATAATGTGGAATTAAAAGAATTATGAACTGTATTAAGGAGTAGGAAAGGAAAATAAAATTATCATCCCAGGTACTGGAGCTCCTAGCTCTAATATGTGACTTGGTGATCAGAAATTACTGTTCTTTCATTACAAATACTTTGTTTGATCACCTTTCAGTGTGAGTTTTGATACACCTTCATTCAATCTGTGTAGTGTAACATTTTTATTCAGACTCTAAGCAATGACTTCAAAGTTCTGCTGCATTTTCATATTTAAGATTAATTCAGGTGCCTGTCTGAATTAGCTTGATACAAAACCTGAGTGAAAGAAATTGATTCCTAGTAATTGTAGTTCGTTTTTTTCTAATGTAATGTATTTATTCAGGATTTTAATACATCAGTTTGCTTAAATATATGTATAGGGTATGCTCTTAGTAAAAGAAAACTGTTTATAGTGTGAAAGTTTTTACAATCATAAGCTGGTAAGTTGTAGTGAAATTCTGTCCTGATTTGAAGAATAGAATCATAGAATTTAGGTTGGAAAAGACCTTTAAGGTCATCAAGTCCAACCATTAATGTAGCACTGCCAAGTCCACCACTAAATCATGTCCCTAAGCGCCACGTCTACCCGTCTTTTCAGTACCTCCAGGGATGGGGACTCAACCACTTCCCTGGGCAGCCTGTTCCAGTGCCTGACTAACCTTTCGGTGAAGAAGTTTTTCCTAATATCCAACCTAAACTTCCCCTGGCGCAGCTTGAGGCCATTTCCTCTCATCCTATCCCTTGTTACTTGGGAGAAGAGACCGACCCCCACCTGGCTACAA